>NW_027526233.1:25319640-25332140 GCF_048455015.1 Haemaphysalis longicornis | reverse complement strand
TGTTTAAGCATAGAGAGATAGAAAGTGAGAGGAAGATACAGAGAAGGCGAGATTAAACTTGTTTATTGCGAAAAGAAGTTGAAAGCAGTCGTCAGTACAAGACCCTTTGAGCTTTCCCAGCCTCAACAGCCGTCAGCACTTGCACGCGCTGAGCATTTATGTCGGAACTGGTCAGAGCAGAGGTCTTCGGTGTAGGCAGCTGCGAAACGGCGCCTCGAAAAACGGCCCATACCTAAACCCCTTCCTCCTCACTCCCCCCCCCCCATTTGAATCGTACGTACCGCGGCGCCACCACGGTAACCACACGCAGTATCCAGAAAAGAAACCAAATATTAAAGCTGACAATTCAACGTTACCTTAATATTTAGGGTTACATATATTTTTTTTAATACCTGTACTTCCTTCAGTTATTCAAAGCTTTCTCAGCTGCCGGTTTTTGTCGCGATTGTTTCTGCGTTCGCGCAACTGTTTCGACCGATTGGCGTGTGTGCGGGCGCTCCGGCACCGTTAGCACTACATTGGCAGTTGCCGCTCGGCCTAAATCACACTGTATACCAAAACTAATACAGTAGCTGATCAAGGGGCTCTGGGTAATCCTTTCAAGCTTGCATAAAGCCATCAAAGCGAACCTCTAAATCTTTCTTTGCGCCGGCAGACCGCAGATGACGCGCAGCAGACGGCAATTCGCAGGCGACAGCGCATCTCGCTGACCACACGGTCGCATTTTTTTTACTATCGTAGTTTCAAATGCACATAAATCCCTTACCTCGTTGAAACGTTTATTTTCCTCGGCATGTCAAATTTACTTAGGCACCGAAATACCATTTTCACCCAGGTCGTCCATCGGGGAACCACGTTGTATAGTTTATTTTCTCGCCAAAAGATGGCGCCACCCAGCAGGACAACATCCATCGGGGACTGAAACAGGGATGCCCTTTCAGCCCAATACTGTACATGCTTTACATGGCAGGGTTAGAAAAGAAACTGGAAGAAAGTGAAGTAGGGTTTAGCCTAACCAATATGCTGCAAGGCAAAGTGGTACAACAGCCCATTCCGGTAATGTTATACGCAGACGACATTGTTCTTTTAGCTGATAACCAAACCGATATGCAGCGGCTAATAAATATTAGCGGCCAGAAAGCCACTGACCTCGGGTTAAATTTCAGTGCAGAAAAATCAGGAATAATGGTTTTCAATGACGCTACCACCTACGTAGTGTCTATCCAGCCAGGCGAATTACCTAGAGTGAAGGAATATAAATATTTGAGAGTGGGGATAAACGAAGGGGATAACTACTTACGTACTCACGAGGAGCAACTAAAGGTTAAGGGAAAGCGAAACGCAGCTATAATGAAGCATAGAGCTCTGTGGGGGTATAACAAATATGAAGTAGTAAGAGGAATGTGGAAAGGAGTAATGGTTCCGGGTCTCACGTTTGCGAATGCTGTACTCTGCTTAAAATCAGACGTTCTATCAGACCTTGAAGTGAACCAGAGAACGGTAGGACGTTTGGCCTTAGGCGCGCATGGAAAAACAACTAACGAAGCAGTTAAGGGAGATATGGGCAGGGCGTCGTTTGAAGTTAGAGAAGCTCAGAGTAAAATATGCTTTGAGATGAGGTTGAGGGCAATGGATCAACGAAGGTGGGCAGCTAAGGTTTTTAGGTTCCAATACTTGAAAAGCGTGGACACGCAGTGGTTAAGAAAGACTAGACGGCTAACGATAGAATACGGAAAGAACAGGGGAAAATCCAAAACAGCCAAGGTAACCAAAACAGAGGCAAGGCAGATTGAAAGGAATAAATGGAGGGAAAAAATGGAAGCTAAAACATCGTTAGAGTAGTACAGGGCTGAGAAAATGAACATCAGAAAGGAAAATTTCTGTGATAATTCCCAGGGCAGTGCTTTGCTTTTTGAGGCTAGAGCAGGTTGCCTGCGAATTAAGAGTTTTGTGGGGAAGTATTCACAAAATGATGGGGTGTGTGTGGTCTGCGGAAAAGAAACAGAAACTATGCGGCACATAGTGTTGGAATGTGAGAGTATCCATCCAAATCTACATGAGGGGAATATTGGGCTTCCAGAAGCCCTAGGATTTAAGGGTATCAGAGAGGAAGTTAACTTCAAGGCTGTCGAGGGGACGAAAAGACGATTAGAATGGTGGTGGACGAAAAGAAGAGAGGAGAATATTGCCTAGGACAGTTACCATCTGTAACAGGGAAAAGAAAGTATTTCGGGCCTAATAAGCTTTAGTGCCTGCCCTAAACAGCGCTAGTATTTAACCAAGATTGTAAAACATGGTTATATTAGTCCTTTTTGGTAAGATGACTTGTCATCAGCCCGCTTCAAAGGGGACACCCATAGCAATCATCATCATCATCATCCAAAACACTTGCGCAACCTTAGCGTCACGTTTTATGCATTCGGCCTAAGGCGAGATTCGCCACTCTTGTATCAAGTAACCGCGTGGAAGAGCTCTATCCCAAAGCTCGTAAGAAAAACGGGAGGGTTCCCCGATTGTAGTGCGGCGTGTGCACAGCCTCGAACATGAAAGAGCATCCCATGGATTTTGCCGAAGCAGCATTGCGGGGATTACAAGTTGGGTTGCAATATACGGCGTTTAGTGTGATGGGGAATGTTACTCCTCGGTAGTGCATTGAGCTACCGTTCCTCATTTTTGGTTAAGTGGTTATTTGGTGCTGTATAATTCATACATTTGAGAACGTGACCAACGTACTGCCATACTGTAATACTGTGGTACGTGATCAACGTAGTTTGCCTATCCTTCTCTCTTCCCGGAGCCCGGTAGGACTACTCTCGCTCCAACAGATGGGCCATGTCGTTGCCTGGGATGGCAATGTGGGAGTGTACCCTAATGATCACAACAGTTCGGTCTGAGGCACGCTCACAAATGATTTGGTTGTTTGTCCGGTGAATTCGCCTCCCTGAGAAGTTGCAGAACGCTTGCTGCGAATCTGTAATGATTACTTCACACACAAATGTTCCATCCGCTCAATGGTCTATAGCAACCCGTCGTTATGACCTTGATGGTCTGATGGATTGCAGGTATGATGGACTGCTGGGCTGCAGGCCTGCCGGCTTAAAACGCTCCAGGGCTGCAAGCCTGGTGGCACCCAGAAGGCTCCCGTAGCCCTATGGACAGGATCGAACTGTTCTCTGAAATAATGGGTTCGGATCGCTCTCCGAACAAGACAATCACAGCAAAGAAAACAAGTTCCGAGCAGTAATTTTTTTTAATACCAGTGACAGAATGGAGGGAAGAAATACCGAAATTCGTGGGTTGAGCAGCGCAAGGCAGGGGCGGTTGGAGGTCATTGGAGAATTGTTTGTCCTGCCGTGCACTTAAACAAAGTGTTGATGATGACGACTATGGCGTTACATGCGGTGCAGACGATCCAGCCCATGGCACTGCCCTCAGCCTCAGCCTGTTTGTCCTCAGGGACAGTTTCTCGAACGTAGTTGGTGAATAGGGCTGCATAAAAGAGGGATAATATAGCTAGGCGGGAATTTTGTGCACACAAAGGTATATTAGAGGTCACTTATTGTATACCCAATTTTAAACCGATGTTTTCAATGCGCTACTGATGTGCTTGACATGCGTGTAATTCAATACTGCCGGAAAGCCAACTTTAAAAATTGGTTTCGCAGAGGGTACATCAAGCACACCCACATAGCAAAGCTGCGATGTCTTTGCACACATAACTGACCTCCCGTAATACGCAATATATAGTTTTGGCTGCACACATTATTAGCAACGATAACTTTGGCTATCACTTGGGCTGCATAGGAGAAAGCTCAGCGTTTTAACGATCAGTCTCTTTAAAAGGGGGAGTTGATTTCTTTCACATCAGAAGTGCAACCTCAGTATTAGGGTTGTCTGCACTGTTGACATTGTCGACAAACAGACAAAAAAAACTCTATTTCGATAAATATAATTCAGGTCACCCTTGTAGCCGGTGGCATCCACTCACAAGCAGCCTCCTCATTCCTATAGATTAGCTGGACCTGCAGGTCCGGCTCCTGCAGATGGACAAAGGTCAGGGCCCCTTGCACGGGTAAAGACAACCTTCCAGACGCGAATTTCCCTTTCAACGGTCCGCAATCGACGAGGGACGCCCGACCCATTAAAGAAATCGGCAGGTGACCGGGGTACGCGGATTCGAATTCAGTTCCTCACGCATTCGAGGGGAGTGCTCTACCTCGTGCACTGTTTGATTTTGAGCGGCCAGTGCCCTGTCCAAAAGGCCACACGGCTGGCTGAAGACACTCTGTGTCGTAACATTTCCTAGCACGTCAGGGCTAGCGTGGACTGCACCAACCGAACAATATCAACATAAATGACGTATTGTTTAGCTACGACGTATTACCTTTATCAGAAATCCCCGCAATGACGCTGAACGCATCGACATGTCTACTTTATTCACCAGCTTATGTACCACTATCACTTGGATTTTACTGTCTCTCACATGGTGCTCCAGGTAAGAAGACAATTTTTTATCGCCTTCGAAGACTTCTCTGTGTCGGCGGCTGCCATGTTGACGTCTGTAGGAACGACCTTTGTAGCCCGCATCTTGGCTTGCACGGCCCCTCAATACAACCACTGCATCTCGATTCGCATTACTGGGCTGCCGCTGCTACAGAGTATATTTGGGCTAAACAAGTGCTGTCGTCGTCACTGACCGTGAAACGAACGTAGACCGAATGTTACTGCATCATCGCTCGTGCCATGTCATCACTCTGAACCATTAGGCATGTATGCAGCCTTCTGCGCTTTAGATGACTGCGCCGGGTTGTGTAGGGTGTTGTTCGAGGCGAAGAGACATTCCTGTTATCGTTTGAGTTCCTGTTTATTATTGCCGATTTACAGTAGCCAGAAATCTTGTCTATAACGCTCGAAGGGCGTTCTCCGGACTGCGTGGAAGACACCTATAATACGGCTGGTTTGAGACCTGGTAGAATGTGAGCATGTGCAGCTAGTATCAGCGCGATGGCTGTGTCGCTTATCGCTCTGCATGTCGCATTGGCCTCTGCACCTTCTTTGACCGTGATGGGCTCTGCGTGCCTGCGCTGCAGGCCGGGAAAGAACAATGGACATTACACGCCTTAGAGCGCGCTGTGCGAGTTTTACGCCTGCATTAGCTTTCCCCCACAGCTATTCATTGTGTCATCGTTCTGCCATAGCGCTGGATGAGTACCGCGTTCGCCAATATTCGCTTTCTGTGCTCAACTTTGCACGTAAATGCCGTCGGGCTAGCGCCATAATACCACTGTGGGAGCGACCATGGACCGATATGTAGTAGTTCTAGAAGACCGACAGCGGGGTGCCTTCGGGGATCGTTGTTCGTTTCCTCGCATACAGAAAAAACGTAAGCAGTGTGAATCGCTTTGGGCACCGCAAAAATTAAGCCTCGCACGTAGTTACACGCAGCCAACGCTGTACTAACACTCGCTAACCTCCACGTTTGCTTCCTGACCCGGCACCTCAGGTAGCGCTTATCACGGCGACGGAAGGTGCAAATCCAAGGCGACGAGCACAGCGGCAAGGGAAACAGCTTTCGCCCCGATGCGGGTCCGGCATGCTCACATTCTAGCAGTCTCAATCCAGGCGTTATCACTAGATGTCTCCTGCGAAGTCGGGAGCACGCCGCTCGAGCGTTACAGACCAGCGTTTTGCTGACAATACACCCTGAACAGCTGGGGACAACGTGGTTTGGCATGATTATAGTTGTTATTTTCTAGGACACAGTAAATGTCCGCTGAAACACATTGAAAATGCGTTAACGTTATGAAATCAATTGTCCTTTTCTAATACACTTGGAACAAGAAGAGCAGAAAAAATGAAAATTTCCCAAAATTTTAGGTAGCCTGAATGATTTTTACTATAAAGGATTTCCTCTTTACTGGAGCAATGTTTCAGTTTAAAAGGTAAGCAAAAACGCCCGTGCGTACTAGACTTAGGCGCACGGTTAAGATCTTCAGGTGGTTAAAATTAATCCGGAGCCCTCCACTGCGGCGCGCCTCATCGCCTGTGTTGTGTCCGCGCGTTAAAACCTACTATCAATCAATCAATCAATCAATCAATCAATCAATCAATCAATCAATCAATCAATCAATCAATCAATAAATCAATCAATCAATCAATCAATCAATCAATCAATCAATCAATCAATCAATCAAATACTTTCAAAGGTATACAGCCGGTTCTTCCACTAAATTTTATGTAAAATCCCCAGGATCAATTCATTACGGACAAAACGGAAAATATTTTAATTAGGCAAATTCGAATTATTGAGAGACCACTGTGTCGATACGCATGAAATGGTAGAATTTACCTGGTGAAATATAGTGTAGAAAGGGAAGAAAGACGGGTAGCCAACGGTAATTATTGGGAATAATACGTTTGCTGAAAGAAGAGCTGCGTTTCTGCCGTCATGCCCGCTTGATCTTTCATCACTTGCTGCATCAAAGCATGCACGAATATTGGAATAACATAATATGGAGCGCAGTATGTAAAGGAACCCAAGCAGTTGCATTAGGTATGAGCACATCGCAATATACTACCCCCATAAAGTAATTATAAATAATTAGAAGTCGCCAATATTCTAACCTCTAAATAGCAAAACAAATACACTCACTCTTGTACAATAATTTTCCACAAGTGTCTCGACATTTCAAGCTCTACCTCGGAGACGCCACTGCAGGATGTCATGGACATTAAACGGCCGCGCCTTGCCATTTTTTTCTGCAAGTGCTTTCTGGCTTAAGTGCCACAGCAGCCAAAGGGGGACCACCCCACATGGGTCCCGATATTGCGGCCTTTATCCTTGCCGCCACAAGTACTAACACCACCCCGTGCACCAAAACGCCTACATACAACCCCTCCGTCCCTGATTTCTGGTCACTCAGTGTTACACGCATAATGTCACTTCAGTAGCCGCAGCGGATCGATGGGGTAGAGGAGGTTAAAGGGAAGGTGAAGCGGTTTTGGAATTAAAAGAAAAGTTGACTAGCAGCAAGTACACATTGAATAGTTCATGTGTACGAAATATTTTCGCAATACATGCAATAGAAGCGGCGCAATGAGCAAACAAAAGTGGCCCGATGCCCCGCCCCCATCTCGCAGCGCGATGCCGGAAGACCGAAGAGCGTGGGCGAAAACCGGCTGAAAAACGTCATACCTGGACTTCCGGCCGGATCGGCCGCCTCGGCCATTCTCTTTTCGCCGTGTTTCCTTGTGAATGATACTTGCTGTTCTTGTGGTTGATAGCACTCATTTGTACAATTTTCGTGTTCAAAAAGTATGCACGAACGCCAAACCAGGCATACGTTATAATGCCGTATTCCTAAGCAGAATAATGCCAAGCCGGGATGCTTGATAACATACGGAAGCGACAGCCGAGGTGGCTGTGCTTGATGACAGAGAATATTCTACACTACTACGTTAAATACTTTGTAAACCGCTCCAATGCATTTTTTTTTTGATGCGGCAGACGTGAATGTTCACATTAGATTCTAGATTTAGGAAGGATGGGGAATACTGCCGGGGATGTTTCGTTCCATTCCAGAAACCAAGTCACATTTGTTCAGGAAATACTTGTTTCGTTAAACGCGTCGGTTTTCTTTCCCAATGGGCTCAGGACAGTGTTAAAAAAAACAATTTTTTGGAGAAACTAAAACACGGGGCCAATCCTGATAGAAGTTCTCTCCCGGCTAAGAGGAAAGAGTATTCCTACAAAGTAAAAGAACCAAGACAACCAGATTACTTATTTTGCAAGTATACATGTCACGATAAGGTGACGTTTGTCTGGAATTAAAAAAAAAACACCACTCCGAACCACCACCGTGCCATAATTTGTGTTGACTGCAGGTGCCTAATTTTTTGCCCAAGATGCCGTGTGGCTGCATATGATAACCTGGCAAGCACTTGTTGTCACTTGTCAGGTGCTGCGAAGAATTCGCTGGGGGCCGACGAACGAAAGAAAATAGAAGAAAGAACGGAAAGCGGAGAAGACGGCCCTGCAGCGTATACGACACCGCCACAGCTTACGCCGCCAACGCCTCCCCGAGTCGCCGCCAGTGTTTATACATACCATCACGCGGCCCCGAGCGGCGCCCGCGTTCATACGTGCTGTGTACGAGTGGTTCGGATTTCGGACCCTCGCTTGCGAGGGTAAACTGAACTTCGTGCGCAGGGAGTCGCCCCACCGCCGCGCATCGCGACGGACGTTCTCCGTGCCAATTCCCCGATCCTATAACGAAATGTAATCAGTTTTCCAGTCATTAAACAGTTTAATCTCTTTCCAAGACAAGTCCTTACTAAAACCGGCCACCTCTGACATGGCGCAGTCGACAGGATCAGGATTTGAGGCCACGGAACGAACGGACGAGGAGACGAACGACGCGGACGAACTGCACCACGACTACGAGAGTGCACGCGGACGAGGGGCAACGACGGACTCCACGTCAACGGTGATCGACCGGCTCCTGACTTCAACGGAACGCGACGTCCTGTGTTCAGCGAAGAAGCAGCAGTTGGTGAACGAACTACGATCACGAAGGCTCCCTTGCTCTGGCCGTAAGGACGACATCGTCTCGCGTCTCCTAGAGGACAACGAAAAACGTCGCCAGCTCTACAAACGATCGAATGTGCCAACGATACTTCAGGCTGCCTACGATGACAAATGGCAGACGAACCTGCAAGCGGCGCTATTCGAGAACGGGAGGCTGCGCGAAGAACGAGAACGTCTTCGGAGACAACTGGCGAGAGTCGGCCACACGTTTCCCACGGTGCCCGAGCCAGCGGCAAGCCTTCAACGATACGACGCACACCTTGGTCCGGAGACGCGCAGCACGCACAACAGCACGCACACGAACAAAATGACGCATGCAAAACGGTGCACCGCCCGCTCACTGGACCTCTCCCAGGTGATCGCCACGATTACGGAAACGCAAGCGAAGGTCAGTGAATTCCTGGCGAGATCGCGAACAACCGGTGCTCTGACAACGAGCCAACCGACGAGCTACATCACCCACGCACAGGTCTTCCCGGCAACAAGCAACGAGACGCGCAACGTACTCAGCGCGCACGAGCCAGAACGTAGCACGTACCTGGTACCCGCTTCTTCCGTACAGACCTCACCTACGAACGGTACCGTACCCGAATTGGTGGAGCTCACGAAACAAACGCCCAGAGCACCGAACGCAACCGAGCCAGTGCATACGAAATTTTCCGCACATGCTGTCCCGTCCCCAGTCCACGCAACCAACGACAACGCACCCGGATTGGTGGACATGGCCCTGACAATCGAGACGCGAAGTGCACAAAACGCACCAGTGGCGACGAACGACATCGAACCCGGATTGGTGGAGCTCACCACCACAGCCGAAACGAACAGCGCACGGAACGCACCCGAGCTGGTACGCACGACAACCATCGCACCCGCTGTTCCAGTCCAGGTACCGCCGACGAACGACATCGTACCCAGACCAGAGGCGCTGACCACGACCAACGAAACGCCCGACGCACGGAACACGACCAAGCCAGCACGCACGGAGGAAACGCTATTCATGACACCCTCCGGTCCCGCTGCTGCCTTCCGGACTTGGCCAGCGAACGTAACAACCGCAGGAACCAACCTTGCCACGAGAAACGAAACGCCAAGCGCACGTGGTTCAACCCAGCCGGAACGTACGAGCTCTCCTGCACCCGCTGCTCCCGCCCGAGTTCACCCAACGAACGATACCGCACTCGCGCAGGTGAACCCGTCTACGAGCAACTACGCACCCAGCGCACGCGGCACGTTCGAGCCGGAACGTACAAGTTCCCCGGCCCCCGCTGCTCCGATCGAGACTCATCCGACAAACACCACCATGGTACAGGAGGATGCAGCCGTGAGCGTACGGGCACCAGGCAAACGAGACGCCATTGAGCCTACTTGCACGAGAGGAATGCCTACCGCACCACTTTCGAAACAACCGGCAAGTGACCAGAGCTTTAGCGACGACACGGAGACGGCGAGAACGACAACGAACGAGACCGACCCAGACAAAGGCATCGAATGCCCTACCGAGGAAGCCACGCCTACGACGCCAAAGATTGTGGGACCGAATGGACGAGGCGAACTACGCCCATTTTCCCACAACAGCTTCGCTTCCGAGGGCAACCACGGCGAAGGCGAGCAAGGAGTCGCAACGAATTTGTCCGATCAGCCGCGCCACTTCACGACAACGCCGTGCCACCGCAGGCTGAACGAAAGGACAAACGGCTCCCGAACCGTACGAAACGCACACCTCGAGCAAAACAACGCCCTCAACGCACCGAACTCCGCGACTTTCACGGAACGCATCTCGCCACCAGACGAAACGCACGCCAACGTTCCCACACGCATCAAACCCGCAAGAAGCTACACAGACTCAATCGCCGACGGAAGCGACGTGACCAACGCAACGCCGTAAATGCTCCCAAGTTCACGTCCGACGAAACGAATCCCACGGTACGCAAAAAATCAAGTCAGTTTGAAATTCGCCGACCTCTTCGAAACGAACGCCCACTAAACGAAGTTTATCCGGAACAACGAAAAAAAAACAAAACGCCAGCATCGAGCAACTGCACAAACGTTCGTGCACAGTTGAGTCTCTGGATACGAACGGACGTCAAACAACGCGGACACCCACAGAGCTCGCGGATAGCTCAATCGGGCGCCAACTCGGTGAAGGACCTGGGGACAGATCCTTCTAAAGGGAGGTCGTGTCAGGGGCTGCGAAGAATTCGCTGGGGGCCGACGAACGAAAGAAAATAGAAGAACGAACGGAAAGCGGAGAAGACGGCCCTGCAGCGTATACGACACCGCCACAGCTTACGCCGCCAACGCCTCCCCGAGTCGCCGCCAGTGTTTATACATACCATCACGCGGCCCCGAGCGGCGCCCGCGTTCATACGTGCTGTGTACGAGTGGTTCGGATTTCGGACCCTCGCTTGCGAGGGTAAACTGAACTTCGTGCGCAGGGAGTCGCCCCACCGCCGCGCATCGCGACGGACGTTCTCCGTGCCAATTCCCCGATCCTATAACGAAATGTAATCAGTTTTCCAGTCATTAAACAGTTTAATCTCTTTCCAAGACAAGTCCTTACTAAAACCGGCCACCTCTGACACACTGAACCTCAAGTGTGCTCCAGTGATAGTCGGTGATATATATAATGATGATACTAAAAAAATTAGGAGCGAAGAGTAAATATACGGCCTCTGTCCGACTAGCGCGGTAAATGCTTAAGTCTAGAAATGCTGAAACAGGCCAATGATTCATTATCACAAACGTTTGGTGATTGTTACCTAAAGTAACGTAACTACAACGTAACTCTCTTGTCCGACTGGTCTGTTATTATAACGAGGTAGCCGTAATATTGTAGCAGAATGCGCAACGCACAAGCGAAAATCAAGCCCTACTACAGCCAATAATGCTGAGCAGGCACTAGTATGCTGCAGTGTTTTCAGAATAAATGCATGTGAAGCAGTAAGACGCCACTCATCGAAGTGCAGCTAGCAATCGCGGAGGCGCCGTAGCGCCGCTGCCGAAATGGCGCGCGCGTGTGGGTTTGTGTACGGGGATGAGTAACGGGGCTGGGGTGGGCGACAACGAACAAAGGAAATGCGGAAGCACAGTCTGCTTGTTGGTTTAGGCGTGTACCGGCAAGATGTGTCTCGCATATATGTTTACAGCGCACGAACGCTATTTTCTCGCGCAGTGCACGTACGTGCTTTTCGCTGGTAGATTGTTTATAAAACGCCCATTAATCTTCGGCATAAATGGTTTTGTGTATAATAAGAAACAGTTAAGACCGTGCCTAATATTAACATAAGGTATACAATCCCCCTATGCTGGTTGCCTAATTCAAAAATATTTTGATGCAACCCACTAGTCGACGTCACAGACACTGCTTTGGGGTTCTCTGTCGTGTAAAGCAAATTTAAGCTCCAAGATAATTGAACCAACAGCACGGGAAATTATAAAACAAACTTCCAGTCATGTGCGAAAATTAGACTGCAAGCTGAATTGCCGCAAAGGCAACCGTGCGAACGTTCGCAATGCTTCCGACAACCCGCGCGGCCGAAGGGTGTCATCCTTTGACGTCATGACGGGCGCAACCAATCAGGGGCGTCAAAAGACGAAAAGAGCGCGTCTTTCAAACGGGGCCGCGCTTTTTGCAAGATAAATGCCACTTGGACTCATGTACGATAAATTTCAATGCGATATTCGGAATCAGCGCGCAAGAAACTATATAACTGTTAATCTAACTCAAATTTTTTGGAAAGCGCTTCAGCTTCCCTTTAAGAAAGTGTTGGTAACAAAAGCAGCGAGCGCACTGTTACAGCGGCAAGGCGTCCAAGAGCCCCATTCGTCAAGTCATGGTAGGACTGGTAACGAATGGCCCTCAGAGGAGTTTCCTCCGTTCCTAAGGGCGAATGGCCGAGAGAAAAAGTTTACT
>NW_027526233.1:25312140-25314640 GCF_048455015.1 Haemaphysalis longicornis | reverse complement strand
AAGGTAGCTGACCAAATCTTGTCACACGCAAATAACTTAGTCGTCTACACCTCTAAACGTAAATTCTTTTCTGTGAAGCCATTTGTTGCTTCATGCTTTTCTGCGGATGATATTGCAAGCAACATCATCCGCCCTACAGAGAAACATTGAGGGCATACATAATTCGTTGAAATTTCAAGGCCTTTTTTTATTCACGAAAATGTTTCTACGCTTGTTCGTAAGCCAGATGCTGCTGGATGTCAGCGGTAGGCACCTAGGTTGCACAAAAAGTGCCAGTAATGCCAAATACCGGTTTAATTTGAAGAGTGCCGGTAGTCAGAGCAGCCGCCCCCAGAATATTAAAGGTTTTATGAAAAACTAGGTTTTTCTTAAGGAAATAAATGGGGAGTTTTTTTTTCAATATGGGCCAAATACCGAAACAGAAACTAGGCTAAATTTATGTGTAACCTATACTACTTGTAGAGCGCGTTCATATGATCAACCGTTCAAAACGAAACGAGCAATAAATTCAGAGAAACACGCACTCAACGGGTTATTTTGATTCAAAAATAAGCCAAGTACTCGACCTGTATCCACCAAAATGAGCCAAATACCCTCAACCAATGAGCGACCACTTCCCAAGCCTGGTGATCATGCAGCCAACACGGCCGTCGCCACTCCGCTTCGCGCCTCAACCTGTTGCATTGTTTTGGTGTTCTCTGGCCGAGTTCAACCGTTTCAAATGGAAGACGAGACTAACGAACTGATTGGTGACCGGTCCGTTCCCACAAGAAGAAGCAGTGGTCCTAAGCTACATAGCGCACAGGAAGAAAACCCTCAAGTGCGCTCTTATTTTCCTAACTTAAACAAGAAGTTTCAAGGACAAATTTCTGGGACTTCCGAAAAAAAACCGTCATGCGTTTATTTTGATGTTTTGCACTTCTGGACTTGTGAAGCGCCGTACAGGACCGGATACAACCTCCCATCGTGGGCTCTCTGCGACATACAAGGTACGTCTTGACGACAAGAACGTTGTCACAGTATGCCGTGATATGTTTTGTGCTTTCCTAGGCGTAAGCCACAATAATCACAAGATTGCTGAAGCACAAGCATAAAATTGAAAAATCAAGCTTGAAAATTGAGGTGCCAACCACAAACGAAAATGGTACGGTGCAAAGCGTGTAGCCATAGTTGGGTAAATAAAGCGTCTTCGCTCTAGATAGTCGCATTACTGTAGGAAGAAGACAAAGAAGCTTTACTTGCCATCGGAGCTGAAGAGCATCAGGAACTTTGGCGCATCTACAATGTTGAAGCTTCCACTGACGCGCAAGTGAAGCACTGCTTTTTTCATTGAATCGTTCGGACGAAATTTAACCTTTCCTTCGGGACACCATGGATGGACATTTGTTCAGTATGCTTGAGAAATACACACCACCTCAAGACGGTGGACGATCCTTCGCCGAAGCAAAAAGTTGATTACGGAGCAGCGTGTAGACAATCCTAACTACATGGCTTTTTACGGTGTCTTGAAAGAAAGAACAGCAAATCTTATTACGCTTTCTTTTGATTTCCAACAAAACCAAGCTATGCCTAAACTTCCTGACCAGCAGACGTACTACAGCCGGCCGCTCTATCAATACCACTTGTGCATAGTACAAAACCAAAAAGAATGTTCTATGCCCAAAGAGGCTGTTCACTGCTACACGTGGAGGAAGATGAGAGTGCCAAAGGAAGCAGTGAAGTGGCAAGCACTCTACACAGCAATATTCGAAGCATAAAATATGAGGGAGCCCAAGAAGTTGGTTTGGTGGCCGGCGGCTGTGATGGCCAGAACAGGAATTCCACCATGCTACGTATGATTCTGTGGTGGCTCCTAAATGAAGCTCCTGCTGAGGTATCGAAAGTTACTCTTGTATTCCTGCCACTGGTCGAAATTTCTTCTGCCAGGTAGAGTGTTTCGGAGGATTGAGAAATACATCAGACGGAATGATGAAATACTGAACCCAGACACCTACAAAAAAAAAATCTTTGCGGAAAAAGGCACCGTACTGGAGCTCGGAAAACACTTGGATGTATACGACTGGAGGTCCTATTAAGCATAGGTATTGAAGCCAACACCGAGCCTTTCCTATACGATTAGCACAGTAAAAGTTTTTCATATGCAGCTGAGCCCCAACACAGGAAGCCCGGAAATTCGAGCAGAACCACATTACCGGTTGTCAGTGTCAAATTTTGTTACAGTTTTACGCAAAGGAAAGAATCTTTTAGGTGCCCCAGAGAGGCGTGGCTTGTGCGAGTACAACGTCACCCCCTGAAGGTGAAAGACGTCACGGGACTTCTCTTTAAACACTTTGGAGAATTGTGGCCCCAGCATGGAGAGTTGAAATATTTTCCGACGTTTTCAAGAGATTACCAGATAAAGAAAGGACAGCTCACGAACAATAGGATTTCGGATGTTACCAAGATGACGTTCCGCCTGTCAACATCTAGTCACGGGGTCGTCATTCACTGACCCCTGTTC
>NW_027526233.1:25131916-25312040 GCF_048455015.1 Haemaphysalis longicornis | reverse complement strand
GCCACCATGGCGGCCATGTGGAAGGGTCTGACCAGGGGAGAAAAACTCAAACATAACATATTCACCTTTTTCGAAGCATGGTAGGCAGATTTGACAAGCTCATTACCTCAAGGTCAGCGCGAGCTGATATAGAGGGCAAGAAAAGGAGCTGATGCATATGATGCCGTATGGTCAACTTCTACTATTGAGCTCCCTGCAGCCTCTTTACCTAATTTTCATAAACCGCAATTATTTCTTTCTGAGCAAACATGTCTCTCTCTTTTAAAAAAAATTAGAAGTGGCTTAGCTAGGCTCAGGCACGTACCCAGGATTTTTTTTCGGGGGGGGGGGCCCAACCAAAGGTAACTTTTCTATGAAATTTAGGGGAGAGGGCAGGGTACCCGCCGTTACTAGTACAAACACGATAAACGCGCCGCGTTTACCATAAATGCGCGTAAACCTGCATAGAGAAATGAAATTAACTGTATCCGCCCTTGTGATGGAGGCGAAAAGCAAAAACACTCGTATGTTCGAGATTTCTGCGCACGTTAAAGATCCCTACGCGACGTTTGCAAAATAAAAAAAAGAACGGCAGTAATTACAATATTTACGGGAATACATACGCGTACTGCACCGTAACTATACATTTCCGGAGCATCCCACACGTTATACGCAATCGAAGTCGGCAGAAACGGAAGTGCATAGGCACTCGAGAGTTCAGATCTCCGTGGCAACCCTCTTGCGCTTCCATATTTTTCTCCAAACAAAACCTGTGGCTACTAGTTATGAAGGAAGGAAACAAAATGCTAGGTAAATCGGAGATGTCATACGCCTAATTCCGTGTGTTATTACCCTAAACAGCCTCCGAGTTCGACGTTTAGCGGTCTGCCATTCAAAGCACCAATGATTCAGGCCTCGGAAATTGCAGTATCGAGACGCAATGGACTGCAGGAAATGTAGATAAACAAACGGTGGCAAGCGCCAGCGCGTCAGCGCTTACCTCTGGCAGTTTTGTAAAGAACCTTGTTGTATCCAGGAATGCGCCTTGTCGCTTCCTCGACGTCGCAGCGTGGCTTGTCCTGCAAGGCGGGAATGAGCTTCTCCTCTGTCCTCTCGTTCGGCCCGTTGGTGAAGTAAACTCGTTGCTCTCTGCCGACACCTCGACGATATTCTGACATCGCGAGACTAAGCTATCATATTGTTACGAGATGGTGTAATATTGGCGTAACAATATGTACCTGGGGTTTCATAACCTCTCTAATACAAAGACACAGTTCGCAGTCCAATTTTCAAGCCGAAATTTCTCTCGGCCAAAAGTCTGGTTGGGGTCCGTCGAGATGTCCGGCCCGGGTTCATTTTCAACGTTCACCCGCGGCACCCCGTCTCTCTCATGTTGACCATTGGCCACTTAGACTCCGTGCCCTTCCCCGCTCAAGCCCGGTGTTCTCGAGGTTTCTTCATAGGAATGCAGCTCGGGGTCCGTAAACCCGCCAGTAAAGTTTGGTTCGTTGTTGAGGTGGGTGGTGTCGTCGTGGAGGATGGTGAAGGACCCGATGATGAGGCGAGGCAAGTGGATGATGAAGAAAAAGTCTATTTACACTTATGTACAGGAGACGACGAAGCATGAACATAAGATAACACATGGTAATGAAAACTGGATTACAATTAAAAGGTGCCGCAGCGCACAAAAAGGGTATCGCGGCATGATCCCTGATGGGGGCCCGGGGGCCAAAACGGGTGCCGAACCGCCGCGTGGTTGGCGAGAAATTCGTGGGGCTCTGGCGCCCAGAAACTGCCACGAGAGCAAGTCTTCATACGACCGCTCTTGGCCGCAGCTCCGGACAAATTCAGCAAAATTGCGCATGCAGCCGCAAGCGAAGCAGCCTCCACACAGCAACACACGTACCAATTAGGATTTTGACCCCCGCTCCCCCCTGTCCACTGCCCCAGAAAGTCGGGGGGAAACGAGTCTTCCCAAAAGCCGCGTAGAAGGTCGCCGGCAAGGCCGTCCCAAAGGGCTGCCACTCCATCGACGGCTTGGGGGACACGGCAAAGCGGCGAGAAGGGAGGAGGGTCATCGCCCCGACGGGGTCCACCGGCGCTGGCATCACTACACCGCCGTTGTACATAGCAGCCATTAACCGCAATGGCTGTCAATCAACAGTGCCGCTGTCACTGCCTTTAGTTGTCCAAAGGAATGCCGCCGGTGTCTCTTGCCGCCGTACATTGCAACTGCGATGCGCGCCTTCACTTTGTCACCCTGCCGTCGCCGGGCTTGGTAACGTTATTGCGCTTCCTTTTTGAGCGATCCTTCTTGTCCAGACGGACGCGCCGACTGTGCAACAAGGCTTTTGTACTCCCACGGTAGCTTTCCCTAAGCGGGCGTAATGTTAGAGGCGCCGAACGGTGGGGTCAAGCATCCCCTCGCACCACTCCGCTCGTCGCCATCCGGTTCCAAGCCCTTGTGTCGCCTTGGCTTGTTCGGCAGACGCTGCACACGTGCGCGAGCCGGATGTTGGAAGGCATTGCGTAGAGAAACCCTACAGCGGGTTTCTCTGCGGCAAGAAGACTTCTTACCCTTCTTACCGACAAAAAAAAGCAGCATTTCCACGAAAACTAGTGAAAAACGCGCTTTGAGTTCGGCTCAGGGAAGGAATTCGTTGAGCCACAAACACCAGGCATGGGCGATAGTATCGGCCGACACCACGGCGCGATAGGATGGAGGGATTTGTTGAATGTTCAAAGACAAACATTTTCTTCCCCAGGAAAACATATGCGACCCGAGCCGCTGAAACCGCCACCCTGGCGAAACAAGCGATAAGTTACTGCTGTCTGAGAGAACCGCAGCACCAATTGCAGACGAACAGGGTAAAGGGGGTGCAGCGAATTGCAAGTGGCAGGCCGGCAGCAGAGCACGAAGCCAGTGTACAGCGGTACTGGCTTCCGCGTTAACAGAGCAAACATACCCCGCCTGGATTTTTTTTAATCCCACGTTGACCACCAAATAATTCATCTTTTTTTTCGAAATGAACTTAATCCACAAAGCACAACTAAGTCAGATAAAACTGCACTGCCAAGAAAATCCCGGCAACTTTCCCCTAAAAAAATGTGGCAAATAAATATATTTGAGAGAATTCCCTGCAAACGTGTACGCCGATCTTACGTCGTGTGGAAAATGAGCTAGACCCTGCTGTGGCATAGATCAAAATGAGCCAAATTCATTTGCCCAATGGGATCTCGCGTTGGTGTGACGTTTCGGGCTGTTTTGTGCGTTTTTGCGTCAATTTTTTTTTTTTTGCTTTTGAGATCTGGCTTAACATGAGTTCAGACAGCAATGAGGAGATCGGCAAATTATCTGCCGACACACGACTATGATAACGTGAACGGAAGCGGAAGGGAACGAAATCTGGTTATTATTATTGTTATTACTCCATATTTCCCATTTACGTACCTAACAAATTATCCGCCTCTTACAAGCCATGGCAAGCCATGGAAGATGATTTGAGCAGGCTTCTTGTAAAGCGTTTCGGAAATTTATGGCAAGGCAATCAAGAGCTTCATGAGTGTTT
This sequence comes from Haemaphysalis longicornis, assembly GCF_048455015.1. Classification (NCBI taxonomy): domain Eukaryota; kingdom Metazoa; phylum Arthropoda; class Arachnida; order Ixodida; family Ixodidae; genus Haemaphysalis; species Haemaphysalis longicornis. The sequence continues at coordinate 25,308,492 of NW_027526233.1, read as the reverse complement.
TCAGGCGTGTCCAAAAAAAAGTACCCCACGGAGCCAATTCGAAAAGAGCTGTTTTTAAGCTCTGGTGCATGTTTATTGCCTTTATTGCGTAAAACTGTATCGTACCGTTCTTACAAGTTGATTCCAATAAAGGTTTCATAAGAATGCCGCACCAACTTGTCTGTTTCGATGAGTACGAGCCAAATCTGAACTTATCTTAATATTGCTCAAATTTTCCGCATAATTCTTAATTACTTGTAGCTATAAATTTCCCCTAGCTGACATGTGAAACTTGTCATTTAATAGTTTTGACAGCACTGCATTTAGGTCCGGTTCCAAACTTTCGTTTTTTCCCTCTCAAATTCTCCTTAGGTGGATTTGGCTCATTCCGAAAAAAAAAACGCCTCAAATAGCTATCAAGCCCAGGATTTGTATGCGTCGCTTTAGAATGTGTGCGAGGGACGATGAGAGGTGGCGCGGGAAAGGGGGGTATGGCCCAAAAAATTTCGGGGGGGGGGCCCAGGCCCCCCGGGCCCCCCTCTGGGTACGTCCCTGGCTAGGCTATAACCGGATATACATAGCGTGAGCTCAGGTTAACCAATTCACTCCAATCCAAATCGAATCCAATCCAATCCAATGCTCCCTGCGCTTGTGCAGCACGGCCCTTCAGGGACAACGCGAAACTGCTCAACCTCGGCCAGTGTAGCTCACGCTACAAAAGCAAAATGGCTCAGCCCGGCCTACACATACGGAATAAACATTTTTATACCCTCACAATTACTCCTTCGTGCTCAAACTGACCAACATATCGTATTTTCAGCCATTTTCGCTCACATTTTAAGCCGCAGAAGTGCGGTGACCATTTGTGTCTCCTTGGACAAGGCGATTAAAAACCCTGGTTGCTGGTTTTTGTCTTTTCGATAACGTTTTGTACTCGCGAAGCATAAATCAGAAATACAGCAGCTGCGTACAGGAATGCTCTGTGGGAGTCGAAGTATCGATACCGCACCCAATATCTTAGGATACAAACGTAGATGTCTCTGAAATTTTTTTCACAGAGTTAAGTTAAGGCTCAATTCTCATTTGTTAACCAAATAGGAGACAGCTACCAGTATTTGGGGTAAATTTATTTTTCGTAGTGCAGGCATTGCAAAACCTGTTTTCTCCGGAAAACTTCCGAAATTTCTTTTCAGATATGATTCATGCTTTCTTGTATTCGAAGCTCCGTAGAATGTCTGAATGTTTTTTTCCTGACTATTTGAAAAAAATTTTCTTGCCAGTGGAGCGAGCAAGATATAGTCTCTTAGTGACTGAAAATTACCTGATTTAATTGCAAGGAAGCCTTGTTAAGTACGTTTCCACTTTTAGATGCGAAGCATCTTATGGTCGGGGCTGTGTCCCTCCCTTGTCGTTGTTGTTGCGCTGTCCACACCCCCACTGCGCATGCTCGGCATGCTGAACGCCCGGTGGTGTCTTACCCTTTATTGGCTCGTGGAGCGACAGTGTTGCCGGTGTCTTCCTGGGCCGGCACGAGACGCGCACGCTTCCCTTTTAAGGGCTCCTGCAGCGAGAGTGTTGTCGGTGTCTTCCTGGGCCAGCGAGACGAGCACGCTTCACGCGCCTGAGAAGTTTCATCGTGGTCGGCAGCAGCGTGCGTCGGCGACTCTCGGCGGGCCGTGATTACAAGCAGCCCACAAACATCTGGGGAACGTGCATCGTCCTGATGTTCAGAAACTATAGGGTTCATCTACAAGGACAGCCCTTGACTTTACAGTTCACAGACAGACCTTAAAGCGGTCATAATCAAAGCGGAATGCCAACCACATACTCGACGTCACCTACGTTACACATGATGATGATAATGCTTAAATAAATACAAACTGATACCACGTACAACGCCTCTCTCTCCCTCTCTCTCTATAATTCCTCTCCACTCTAACACCCCTACAACCCTACAAAAATTACACCATCTTCCCCTAGGGGAACGCTAAGTAGTATGCGAAACAGCCATGGGGTCAACGCAATTTCTCATTTCGTAGTTCCGGTACGTGAAAAGTGTGGTAGTTACCGTGTAAACTAAACGGTAAATATACCACGCACGGGGCACCTTGAGTATTCATGGTGACTGTGAGCAGCGACACCGCGGACCCCGAGCTCCCAACATAAGGCGTGTCCAACCGTGGCGAGGTGTTTAAAGGTGAAGGGTAGAAGCCGTAAACGCTGGCCGTCGGAGCCTTGGTCAAGCTCCGGCCGATGGGCTCCCTGCCTGACTACCAGGCTGGAAGCTCCGGGACCTCTTTGACTACCAGGGTAGGGCCAAAGGAGAAAGTACCCCCGTCTCCCTGCTTTCCAATGTATCACATGGCATTTTCCAAACCCCCCTCCAAACGTGATCGGCCCCCGAAAAGGGGCCGCACCGAAGCTACATTCCCACCCTTGCCAACAATTGCACCCCAAAAGCCAGATAACTATCCGCGATTCTTGATTGTTGAATCTCTTGACAAGACGAATCCTATCTCCTCCCAGTCAGTGTTCCTTATTACCAAATTCCTTGAAGGCATCCTGGGCAAGTCTTTCAATGCCAGGAAACTGAGAACCGGCGAAGTCGTGGTCGAGGTGAACACTCACCAGCAAACCACAAGCCTCCTTACCCAGAATCGCATGGCAGATCTGGACATCAGAGTCACACCCCACCGTAGCCTCAATAGCTCTCAGGGTGTGATTTCTGAGCCAGATCTGATAAATGAGACAGAAGCCGATCTGCTGGAAGGTCTGAAAGGCGAGGGCGTGACGGCAGTGAGGCGCATCACCATGCGGCGAGATGATAAGCAAATCATGACAAAGCATATAATCTTAACATTTGCCGCTCCACACTCCCCGAATCCATCAAAGCAGGTTTCTTTCATTGTTCTGTCCAGCCGTACATCCCGAACCCGCGGCGCTGTTTCAAGTGCCAACGGTTCGGGCATGGCACCACCTCCTGTCGTGGAAAAACAACGTGTGCGAAATGTTGATCGCAAGATCATGAGGCAGATAACTGCCAGGCTGAACAATTAATGTGCAGCAACTGTCATGGACCTCATGCTGCGTACTCCCGCAGGTGTGAAATGTTCAAGAGAGAAAAAAAGATAATCAACATCAAGGTAACAGAAAACATCACTTTCCCAGAGGCACGGAAGAGGTTCGCCTCTTTCCCTCTGGGGAGGTACGCCGACGCAGCTCGCCGGGGGGCGGAGCGGCGTCTCGTTTGCACAGGGACCCAGTTCAGCGAGTCTGACCTGGTCCCTCCTCCGCTCCCCCCCCCCCCGGGTTGCCGCTGGCAGCTAAACCCGCCACCACGCCGCTTGCTGAGGCAGCAGCGGTTGTGGTGGCAACGACTTCTATCGGGACCGGTGCCGCTCCCGCCTCTGTGTCCCCATCCTCCAGTGCGTTGGAGGGTACCGAGGTGATGGACACCACGGGCCCCGCACCGGCTCCCACCGCCACCGCACCGCCCGTGCCACTTCAAGCGCCCCGGACGCCCTCGGCGGTGGCGGCTCAAACGAAGGGCTCCCGAGGGGGGGCCAAGTCCGGGGGGCCCGGTCCGTCGGGCACCCCTCGGACATCCGACGACGAGATGGATGTCGGGCCGTTCCTACCAGCAACGCAGCGCAAGGAGCAGCCACCGACTTCCAAGCTTACAGACAGGCCCAAAAAGCCCAATCCCAGAGTAACAGCCCCGAAAGACGACACACGAACACACACACACACACACTCCCGTCATTCTTAAATGTAAATAATGGGAACAGAAAACATCATTCATTGGGGGCGCCGTCAAAACAGCACGCGACGAAAGGGCACGCGACAGAAGAGCACCGACATAACAGCACGGCGTCAAAAGGGCACGCGACAAAACAGCACGCGACGAAACTGCACGGCGTGAAAAGCGCACGCGACGGAAGAGCACACTGACAAAACAGCACAGCGTCAAAACAGCACAGCGACAGAAGGGCACGATTTTATAGAATGCCTAACTGGGCAATTATTGAGATTTTAAAGCGTATACAAATACTATAGAGGGCGCTAGATGCTCTGTAGGAGTTTTTTCCAAGGCTTTTGTTTCCTTTTCAAGATCAAGGTTTATAGAAACTATCCCTTACACTAATCGTTTTTGATGTAGCCCTTCAATTTTTTGGGGGTAATATCAGAGTATAATAATAATAGAAATTATTATAATAACAAGACATTGCCTTGATGCCCCTTTACTAAACTTTTGGGAAGTCTCTGCGTATCACAGTTCTTTCGATTCTATTCAAATATTTTCCAGCCTTGCAGTACCGATTGAATGTAGAGACGCCACAATATGTGGAAGCTCTCTTCCACCTTATGTGACTCGGCGTTGCCTACACATTTTTTCTTGTTTAAAAAATGACGAAGCTTTCACTGCAAGAGAAAAAGCAGAGCTGGCGGTCCCCTCTCTTCGTCGGAGACCAGTCTGTTGCATCTGACATTTATTTCCGAACTTACCGCTGAAAGGTCTCCAATACTGGCAGGTCCGAATCGTTTCGTCCGCAGGCTTCCACATCTTTCCCAAAGTGGGCCGCCAGGGCTAGAACTGGCGGCCGAGGCTAAAGTCAACGCCCGCGCTACGAACCCAAAGGAAATGCGGTGCGCCCGGAATGCGATGCTCAATCAGTATCCCTAACTCGAGGATCCCAGGTTCGATACCGACCGCGGGCATGGGCCCCTTAGGGGCTGGGGATGTTGGCATCTCCTGTCGTCGTCTTCGTCGTCGTAATCGTCGCCTCACGTAGTCATGGTGCTAAAACACAGGGGAAAGTCGTTTACGCCTCGCGCTAGAACGTAACGCGCAATAAAAAAAACCGGGACACTCGTTTACCACTCGCGCTGGAGCGCTTCGGAACGATTACTAAAAAAAACACGGGGACACTAGTTTACGCCTCGCGCAAGAGAGCTTCGTGCTTCAAAGACAAGAGACTTGTACAGCAAAAGTGTATACCTCTACCTCCAGTGGTTTCATCTCCGTTGGCAAAAACGCCAAGGCGCCAAAATATACTTATACACTGCATGCATCGCCCCACCTCAGGTTTCACGTTAGTGGAGATTGCCGAAGATTTTTTCCTTTCCAATTATTGTTATTGTGTGGTTCACTGCCGCCGCTACAACCGTGCCTCCCTCGGGCCGTTGGGGTGGCACAGTGTTAGGTTTCCGATTTCATGGCATTTCGGGTTTGTGGTTTCATGCCCTCCCGAACCACAGTTATTTCTCAGGCTTCGAGGCTTTTTGGTGAGACTGACGGACAAAGCTGTGCCTAACCAGTTCTGCCGTTAAAATGACTGGGAAAATTCACCATCCCGCCCATGCGGAGAGCACAAGGACAATGTTTCCAGCGTGTTATTTTAGACTGCCTAATATACTCCAGGCAAAACGTGGACTGTACCACAAACAATAGCAGTAGCTAACCGTATTATGGTGGGTCCCGAAACTATTAGGTATATGGCCTGAGGCTGGACGTCAAAATAAGGTTTTCCGTCCCTTCAATGCATTCTTTAAATCAACAGGTATCCCTTCAAACTAATAACGGATAGTTTAAGCCTTTCACCGCGAATTCCTGAATACTAACCCAGAAGGACCAACTAAACCTCGGGAACCTTGTGGATGTTGTCGTGTACTTGTGATATCTTTAATTTGGTCTATGGCCCTTCGTTCAGCGAAATGAAGTAGCCGAGGTTTACTGGCTTCCAACCGTTCTTCTGAATAAACCAGTTAACCCAGCTACCTACCTATTTTCTAAAAGAACTAGATGGGTTCCTAGGCAAAAAACATTTAAACATAGCTTGACTGGGACCAAGGATTCAATACATCGCATGGCTTACACTGCGTAAACCTACAGTGTCGAAATATTTACAATATAAACAATACGATGTTCCCTCGAATGTGTGCCTTGTAAAAAAATGGAAAATTTAAAGTCGCTAGTTAGGCGGATGAGAAGTTATAGCAACCACCACACAAAGTGTGAACATTGTAGCGAACATTATTTTAGAAAGAAGAAAAAATCCCGTACCATCTCCACTCACGTGAAACCTTGGGAGGGGCAAAGCATGCAGTGTAAAACAGTATTCTTGGGGCCTTGGCGTTTTTGCACACGGAGATTAATCCTTTGGGGGGTAGAGCCTAGAGGTATACAGCTTTGCTGAAAAAGTCTCGTTTTTTTGAAGCAGGAAGCGTTCTAGAGCGATGCGTTGGAAAACGAGTGTACCGGTGGGTTCTTTTAGTACGCATTTTTTCACATGGTGATGCCACTTTCTAGCGCAAGTCGTTGGAATACCAGTGTTCCGGTGTTTTAGCACCGTGACTACAATGACGACAATGACAGGAGACACAGAAAGCTGGAGCCCTAAAAAAACATCGAGCAAATACACATAACCTAGTTCGATGAAGTGGAGACCGATGATTGGCTTAACGTACAGGACAGCGATTGCGAATAAAACAGAATCAGATCATTGGCTCCAACCTACCATAAATAGCATTCAGTGTAGCAGGTTGCAAACTAAACAGTATATACGCAGACACTGCGGGAAGCAATGTCGTTATTCAATTCAAAGCAAATTATTCTTGCACAGCTCATATTCAAGGCGAAACCCTTCCACTGTGTGCATAGGGTTGCCACCTGCCCGGTTTTTTGACCGGCCCGACCGGTTTTTTAAACAGCTAGCCGGTTGCCGGTCCATATCTAAAACCGGTCGTCATTGGCCGGTTTTTTTGGCCCGTGGGCCGTGATTATGTCCGTTTTGGCGTTTTATAAGCGTCAATTCAACAACCAAGACGACGAATATGTGTCGACAAGCTGAGCAAAGACACGCGAGCAGAGAAAATACGCGGGCGAGCGCGCTGCCTGAGATGGAGGGGGACCTAAGGAAAGAACAAAACAACGAAATGCTACCGCCGCGGTCAGCAATTGCGGTTACGTTTCAGTGAAACCACTTTCAGTACAAACGTTATGTCGATTTCTCTCTAAGAAAACACCACAATAAATGGCAGTGCTTGGCAGAAAGATGGCGTCTTTTTTTAACACAATATACACATTTTATATACCACCCCCCCCCCCCCCCCCCCGAAGGGCCGGTTTTTTTTACGGGGACAAGTGGCAACCCTACGTGTGCATAAAACCATAGCGGTGGCATTAAACAAGTAAGCGTACAATCAGTTAACGCGCTGAAATAAACCGCAACCAAATAATGCCTTTCTTAGCGAGCGGCGTTTCGTAGAAGGAGGATTCTGTCAAGACGGTTCGTTGAATTAAATCGCACACATCTAGAGATGCGTCTTTTGCGTGGATGGACGAAAGATAAGCGAGGTTGTATTATATTCACGCTTACTGCATTTAAAGTTGGTATTTCGACAGCAATCTTGTGTTCCTAAATTGTTGTACACTGTAAATATCCATGCCGCCATTTATTTCCTTCAAAACAAATTTATAACTATGAAGGGCTTAGCTCTTTGGGCTTCTGCGGGATAGTTGCATGCATTTTTCTTTACATGGCAAAAATGTATGCCTTGTTTCAGTTGCTGCCTTTCAAATGCTACATGCAAACACGGCTCCAGGACACAAGAAAATAAATAAAGTCATTTAATGAGGAAGACGGCTGAAACACTAAGCTTTCCCTGGTTTAAATGAAGAAAGTGGGCGATTACGATTCGTTTCTTAGAATTTGATTTATTCAGATGTTAGAGCGGCTTGGAGTATAATTCGATGGAGAAAGCACGCCATCCTGAACTATTTATTAGAGATGTTCTTGCTCGTAGTTCTGCGGTATTTTAGGGCAGCGGATGGTTATGCGGCCTTTCCCAAAATGTACATTTATTTGTGGAATATGAGCCGACATATATAAAGCTTTCAGTCAATTTTGTTCTTCATTTCTTTTTTTTCTAGGGACTTATTTTTTATAGAGCAAATCAGTGACAGTATCATCGTATTTTTTTTCACTGGTTTTTTGTAACGACTTATTGCCGTTTTTTTTGAGCAAAGCTTTGAGCAACCCGCGACAACAGCTGAGTAATATAGCGCCATGGCCTGCGTAACTGAAGTGAGTGCGTGTTGAAATATCGTTTCAAAGAAACTTCAACCAATGAAAAACGATCGACGAGCGATTTTCAATACATAATCGCGCAGGACATTGTTTCAAAAAACACGCGCAATTATAATTTTGCGATTTCAATCATGTTTTCCTCGTTATTTTCTGGGATTTTGTATTTTAGTCTTTGTTAATTTCAGAATATCTATAAGATGCACATTTTTTATTTGATTAAGTAATTTTTGTAAGCTTGTTCTTTCTATTCTTGGGCGTTCAAAACTTTATTGGACCATCTGCCTCCAGTCACACTGTTAAAAAGATGAAATGTGTCAGCTTGTTTTGCTTTAGTCTGGGCGTATGTTTTCGCAGTACCTGCGAAAGTCTCTAGGTTATTTCTACCAGGAATGCCGCAGGTGAGAGCGGGGGGGAGGGCAGTGTAGGTGGCGGCCGAACAGCCCCAGGGAAATAATTGTGACGCTATTGTTCAGGACACTTTAGACTCGCCAACTTCACGTGCGTGCCTCGGCTCGAGGGGAAAAGGTCGACGAACCCAAATTCCAAGGAAGGAGTACCGGGCGCCACGTGGGCCAGTGACGGTCGTCATTGCATTGGCGTGGGTGGTCATCTTTTGGAGGGGAAAAACCTGATGCGGTGGGAAAATGGGAGTGTACACGACGACTTTGAACAGAGAGGCCAGCCGGCTTGAGCCGATAGCTGGCTGGTTGCCAGAGGGTAGTTATCGCCTTGCAATATACGCAAAGTTGTAATAAACGAGTGATGGCACAAGCAAAAATAATATAATGAGCCGGATAGTTCAATCTCGTCTGCATCGTCGGTGCAGCCGCAACGAGTCTCAGTGTCCCCCTCGGGGGTCACGGAATCCGCACAAAAAAAGAACGCGAATGATATGACGCGAGTAAATCAACGCAGTCGCTGCTTGAGCTAGCGGACATGGGAATGTCATGCCCGCTAATTAAAGTGATGAAAATGACTGGAAAAACAAGCAAGAAGGGCACTCCAGCCGGTATCCGGACATTTCGTTGTAGGAGGACATGTCGGTGCAGGACGTTTCGCTGCGGACATTTCGGTGCACAGACATTGCGGTGGGCGGACCACGAAAAACACGAGCGCCCTTTGCCAGTCTAAGAATCCTCCTCTCAAAACAAACGCGCTATTTGCACTCGTGTTCACAATCCCCTCTCTCAAATACACACGTCAGCATTTGCCCCCGTCAGTGTAACATCGACTGCGCCCTCTCCTCAGTGGAAACGAGGGGAGGGTCGGCTTTTGTTGCACCCAAGAGGAACAAAGGGGCAGTGCCGTCCCTGCGCGGGACTATATAATGGCCTCCCCCCCCCCCCAACACAACAGCAACAAACGGGTATTAGAGGGCATGCGCGGGGACGTACAATGCGTGCACGCGCTTTCAAAAAGGTTCGTTCTTCCTCCACGACAATATCGCAGGCTTCTCTGCAGAAAAAATAAGGGACAACAGTGTTTGAAAAGTCAATTTATTGTGACAAGGCAGTTTACTCCAAACTTTTTATAAGAGTTTCTGCATTTTTGGGGGCAAATGAATGTTCGTAAAGCTGCTTTCTTTGTATAGATAGAGTGCCTTTTATTTTCAGGAAATATCATTAACAAGAACGCCGTTTTATCGAAAAAAATGCCCGTTTTATCGACGGCCGTTTTATCGAACCACCTACGTTCGTTTTTACCGAAAGTGTGGTTTTCGACTTTCATTGAAATTTTCCAGGTTTATTTTGTTTAACTCGCCATCGCATTAACCTGAGCTGGAGTTAGCTTCATCTTATATTATCTCTGCCGTGCATTACATAAAAAAACTGCCTGTTTATGTTAACGCATCTTTCCCGTGTTTTCTATCACCTTTGTTTTATTAGATTTTTTTTTTATTTTTGCGGCTTCAATGATTGCACTCAAGCATGTATGTCCCTTTTGTTTGTATTAAAGAATTTGCCACTATAGTAGCAAGCCTAACCCAGTGCGCAATATTCCTTAGATGTGTATCGGTGTATTTAGGCTGGTGTTGCCAAATATATGGTTTATCATTATGTGATCCAAAGTCATGTCCTCCCCCAATTTTTCTAGTCCCGTGGTTTGCACGGGACTCTTACTCGGACCATGTGGTCACATTGTTTGCAACTGGAAAAATATCGTGCCAAGAACTTCGGAAAGATTAGTGTTATATGAATGGAACAGGGGAGGGGTTCCGACAGTGAAAGTGAGGCCCCAACAGAGGCGGTGGAGTATAGAAGAACTCGTCACAAGGGAACCCGTCACAGCCAACTCGTCATGGGTCATGGGTGAACTGGGCAGGTAGGACAAGTCGTCATATGTCATGTCGCACTAGGGAAACTCATAACTTGGGGCAACTAGAAAATTGGCCACGCCACCACAATTTATGCTTTTCGTTAATCATGCTCAAATAAAAAAATACAGCATTTCGCATAATTGTCTACTCACGCGTCAGCACTTTTACACCCATCATTCTATTCACCATTACGTTTCCCTGGTGACCTTGGAGGAGCACGCCAGACCGGACAGTGCACTTTGTTGGTTTTTTGCGTGCTTTGTTCAGCTAATCGCACGGGCCATATTAGATTTTGTTTGCTCGTTCTCAATTTTTTCAATTTTGCATTTTTATTTCTAGTTAATCGGGTGACGGCGCTGTATTGAGCAGACCTTCACGATTTCGCTATTTTTGGTGTTTATTATTTTTATCTTACTGTTTTTTATGCCTTACAATAAAAAGGTAAAAGAGTATAAGCTAAAAACCCCAGACATGCTGGGGGGCAACGAGGGGGGGAGAGATGAAAACTAACCAACCTGCAGTATGGTGACTAATTTTGTAAGTAACCTTTTTATCGTTAGTTCTAAGCAAGGCATCGAGAACACTGGGGCAAGGATTGATAACCTCTTAGCAACTGAACCCAGTTCCCATTAACAATTAGGAAGGCAGAAATCGGGAAAGACTTTTGCTAGCGTTCCAGATAGGTTTTTGGCATTGGACTCAGGAGCGCCAAGAAGTGCTTTACTTAAGTAGAACATACGTGGCGAAATATTTAGATTGTGTGTCGACATGGAAGCGGGGTATACAAAAAAGTACGATGCATATCGACTCCGAGGCATTCTAGTCTATACGCCACAATGCAGTAAAATGTTTGGGATCAGACGAGGGACTAGACACAAGGAGATTTGTTATGGCAGCACTATCTACGCAATGAACGGAAAGAAAAAATTGTTTAGACAAATTTCGCGCATCACAAAAACAAAAGAAAGCACGCTCAAAATAAAAGACAACTGGTACAAAGTCTACAAATACTGTTACGTAGGCTCGCTAGCTGTGGAGACAAGATTTGCAAATTACATAGCGAGGAGGAAACTAAAAAAACGTACTGCAAATTTTGTTTCAAGAAAATGCGTGAAAAAACAGCTTCGATAAAACGGCTTCGAAAAAACGTCCGTCGATAAAACGGCGTTCGATAAACTGTCCTGACCCCACTGATTTGCTTGCCGTAAAAACTTATGGTCCCTATATGGAACTTATGGTCCCGGAACTTATGGCCCCGGAACAAACAATCCCGGACACCTCATCGGGCAAAATGATTCCACAAAACCTTACGTTGGCTCTTTGTTTAAATTTGTTGCATCTTGCTGAAGTGGTGTATCGCCTTCTGTAGCAAAAACTGTCAGCAAACCATCGCTTTATTTTAGTATGCATTTTTTCGGAAATGCAATTGCGTGGCGTAACACAGTGGGCCTGTTTCTTGTTATTTTTTATTTGTGTTCCCGCCGTTATTTTCCGGCTTTTCATTTCATTCTTTGCAGTAGATGTTTGAAAATACATTTTTTTCTTCAGTTGTTTGTAAAATTTTTTATTTTCGTATTTCTTTCGTATTAGTTATTTTTTATTTATTTATTTATTTATTTATTTTGTATTTATAAAAATTCCGCACTACAATTTATTTCTATTTACGCTAATATAACTATTAAACCGTTACATCCGCTAATTATATTTTTTCGCTAGTTCTTCCGACCCCTCCCCGAGGTTTTCCTTGTCACAGCAACTGCACTAACAGCAACTACGTCCAGGCACGGCCAGACTCCACGCTCCTCTCTCACTCAGGAAGGCAGTTTTTGAGTCCGGCCGTGTTCTAGGAAGGCGCACCTGTCGCGAGGAACCACCGCGAGTAAGAGAGGTTGGTGACAGGCAGAGTTCCGAGACATATGCACGCCTTATTACGACTACCTCTCGCACCATCGGCTGGGCCACTGGTCCAACGGTTATCACGACATACAGCACCATGACAAATTTATTCTAAAGAGGGAAACGAGGGCCAGCTCAAGCAAAAGAAATATTCTACCGAAGCGAACCCTCTACACTCCCCCCCGCCTACTCCTTCCTGTTTGATCTCGCTTTTTAAGGGGCGTCCCAAAAAGGCAAGTCTGGCAGCGTGATGGATAAACTTGCATCAATAGTTGGCTTGTCATTGAACCATGACAAGTGACTGTCTTTGGTTCTCGCAATTTCTGGGCAAGTAAAGCCGCCAGAAAGACGAGCGAAAACATGTTTTCGTATTTGCGCAAATAAGCTGCATCTATTTGTGCTCAAATGCAATTCCGAACAATAAAGTTCGTTGTTGATTGTGGGTGACCAGTTTAGATGAGCTCACCTGCTGTCCTTAGCAAATGTTACGCTCCCGCAACACGCCGGCAAAATTAACAAATCATGTTAGCAGCAGTCTTCTAAACCTTATAGCAAGATACGAGGCTTATTAATAGCTACATTGCATATTTTTAGAGAGAAGCAAAAGTATCTAAGCTGCAAGCTGCCAAAATATCAAGGTCAAAAATCTTTATTAGCGCCGCTTCGCCTGATCCGAACGACCGATATCCAAGCCTTTCAGGTGGAGAGCGCAGTAACGCAGCTTAGCTAACGAAATATACCATTCATCGTGTAAAATTCTTTTTTTGAAATAGCGATAAATCGGCGAGCGTTGTGCACTAGTACAGCTCTATGTTGTCTGATATTCAACAGTACCGGCCCACTCACATTTTGGGTACTTCACATAATCTAAATAATACTGCCACTGTAAATAGGCTCCCCGTACAGGCTCAAGTGGCACTCGTTTCACAAACTTTAATAAACAGAAGAACAAAGCAAAGGAAGCACAGGAGAAAACACACGTACGACGACAAATTTGTATGCAGCATTTAACTCAAGTAAATTCAGCCTTAGCAAATATATTATACAGCGTGATCAAAGTTAAGTCAACAGGTTTTTTTTATTATTACACGCTTAATTTTACGTGAAGACCACCTCTACAGTGAGGTTATGCGTCCAGGGGGACACAGAATTAGGTGCTAAATTTTGATGTCGGTGGCCTAATTAACTAAAACTGAATATTTATTTTTTTGTGGCTGCAGTAAGCAGGCGAGTTTGTATTGAGAAGTTCCATGTAGTTTCATTTGGCCGAATTCTTCTAGCGCATCCGTACTCCGAGATATCGAACTGCAAAGTTTAATTACCGTTCGCATGATTACGCATGCCAGACAGTGATGACCGGCGCAAAGCTCCTCTCCTTTGTTCTGTTTCGATTGCGGTTCTGAGTACTGCAGATTGCGATAATGCCACCCAAGACTGAAAGGGTGCCAGTTATCACTTTTTCTTATGCCTCCTCGGCATTGTCGAACTAAACACCGTACACGGCAGGCGCCTCACAAAAGGGAGGAGCTTTGCGCTGGTCTTCACTGTCTTGCATGCGTAATCATGCGAACGGCAATTATACTTCACGGTTCGACATCTCAGAGTACGAATGCGCTAAAAGAATTCTGTCAAATGGAACTTCGTGGAAACATGATTGCCTATAAATTTTTAATACAAACATGCCTGCTTACTGCAGCCGATAAAAAGTTAATTAAACAATTTAAGTCAATTAAGCCACGGACATGTATAGTTACCACCTCACTGTGTGTCCCCCTTGGTGCATAACCTCACTGTAGCGGTGGTCTTCACGTATATCTGAGCATCTAATTTTAAAAATAAATGTCGACCTAAGTTTGATCACCCTGCATATAGACAGATGCAAAATACATTGTGCACAAATACAGACATATAAATATAAATACACTGATCCCCTCCCTCTTTCTCTCATAGAGGCGCTCATGCATAGGTGCAATAGGGGTGGGACCATTTTTTCCAACTTTTCAGTTGGGACCATTTGTTCCTGGACTATTTGTTCCGGACCTTTAGTTCCGGAGCCATTTGTTCCGGGACCATTTTTTCCGCGCCCGGACTATGGTGCGAGAAAATCAACACGGCCGCTCTTTGAGCCGGCGCGCGGGCCCTTGTCATTCCCGTGTATTCAAGTGTTGAAAAAAAAAAAGGACGTGTGCCTCAAACGACCGCGTAATTCGCGGGTCGAGTGGGAGAGGGCAGCAATCGTTAGATGACAGAGACTAGGGCCGGGCGGGGGCAGGAATTTCTCGGCCCGGCCCGACCCCGCCTGGTAGAGACACGGCCAGGGCCAGGCCCGAGCCCGACAAAACATTAAGATTAAAGCCCGAGCCCGGCCCGAGCACGACAGCATTTAATAAAAGAAACCCGAGCCCGCGCATGGTTTTAAGCTCAGCAAGAGTCTGCCAGACTCCAAATATGAGCCCTCAAAGTTTGTTTTTTTTTTTAGTCTAATATAAGCCTAGAGAGAGTATAATGAATTTACACTTCTTCAATACTTAGACCTATATCTGTATATCCTGACCTAGAAAATGTATCTTTACATAATATGTTGGTAAAACAGACGCTGCATTTGCGACAGTCTCCGAACTCAAAGCACAATGAGGATCGCGTAAATGATGCTGGTAAAAGTGGATATTTTTATTTATGCATTTCTTGGAGAGATATGCAACATTTCGTTATTTCATTCAATTCGTTTCCCAAAGAACTCTTTTCCCACTTGTTCTTGACGCTAGCACACTCTGCCGAGAGCTAGTTTAACTTGTACTTCCATCAATTTAATTTGCCAAGTTTCGTTGTCGGTTTGCACCAGGTGTCTATCCAAGTAGACCTAAGTTCCTCCCATGCTCACAAAGTTTTCTACTAAAAAAGCTGCTTTATGGGCAAAAAAGTATGTGCATAAAAGGCTTTAAGAAAGGCACAAGGGTACGTTAGCTAATCTTTGGTGTTATGGTCTGCACAAAGTGCAATGTCCAGGTCACATTTGTTCTTTTTTTTTTAGTTTGAAAAACAGAGGAAAGAGACAATCAAATACTCTACTACCAGAGTGCTCTCGTTTTCTGACCCGTTCTCTCCCACTATGCTGATGAAGCCCATACGTTTTCTTTTGTTGGCTTGAAGGCTTTCAAGTGCAATACGTCATTTGTTTAGCTTTTTAGCATCGCCAAGGTGACAGACTGACAGCACTTCGCTTTTTTTTGTTTTCATTTCACCCAAACGATAAATGAGCCGAATTTTTTGTTGCCAACATTCTAAATTTGCGGCACACGTCTACCAGGATTGAGGATCTGCCCGGGCCGGCTCGGCCCAAAAAGTGTTTTCGTTCAAGCCCAAGCACCGCCCGGGCCCCAGAAAATGCGTGCTGCCCGTCCCGAGCACGGCCCGGGGGACGGGCCGGGCTCGTCCTTTTCGACCGTCCCGGGCCCGAGCTGTGCCCTAATTAGAGCACTACCCGGGCCGCAATTTGTAGTCCTGGCCAGAACCTGCCCGATAGAGACACGGCCCGCGCCTGGCAAACTTCTAAATTTTTTTCTTCTTCTAAACTTCTAAAAGGCTTTCTAAGCGCAATTGCCTTTATTCATATCTTTCAACCGCGCCGTAATGAATTTACACTTCGCTTCTTTTTGTTCTCACTTAACATGAAATATCAACAAAAATCTTTTTGTTGTCAACAATTTATAATTTGCGGCACAGGATTGCCGGGCCTCACGGATGGCCAGGGTGGCTCGGGCTGGCACGGCCCGAAAATTTTGATTCAAGCGCAAGCCCGGCCGGGGCCCGAAAAATTGCGTGCTACCCGGCCCGAGCCTACCCCGCCAGTGCACTACGTCAGACTACCTAGCTACGCCACCACACCCAACTGTTTCAGGACTGTGCCCTTGTGGTGTGCTGTTTTGTCGTGTGCTGTTTTGACGCCGTGCTATTTTGTCGCGTGCGCTTTCGTCGCTGTGCTATTTCGTCGCTGTGCTTTTCTGTCGTGTGCGCTTTTGACGCTGTGCCCTTCTCACGATGTGCTGTTCTGTCGCGTGCTGTTTTGTCTCGTGCTCTTTTGACGCCATGCTGTTATGGCGGTCCTCTTCTGTCGCGTGCCCTTTCGTCGCGTGCTGTTCTGTCGGCAATGGAACTGTGGAGGCCTTATCAAGAATCTAGATGATGTGTACGAGATACTTCATTCACATCAGCCAAGTCTCGTGTGTCTTCAGGAAACACACCTAAATAGTAAACATACTAACTTCTTGAATAGCTACTTGGTTTTTCGAAAAGACAGGCACACTTGCACTTATTCTTCAGGTGGTGTGGCCATAGTAGCCCGAAAATACTTAGCGTGTCACACCATCCACCTAAACACCATGCTTGAAGCTGTCGCGATTCGAACAATTATTTATGATAGGTTAATAACGGTATGCTCCCTCTACATCCCTCCGGATTACCAACTATCGAACACTGATTTTGAGGCCCTGATAGATCAACTACCTGAACCGTACTTAGTCTTAGGCGACCTCAATGCACATAATTCAATCTGGGGCTCTTCCCGCACAGATACCCGAGGTCGCCTAATTGAAAAATTTCTAACATCATCGGGAGCATGCCTTTTTAACAAAAAAGCAAGCTACATATTATAACATCGGACAAAACAGTTATTCACATCTTGACTTGGCTCTTGGCTCTGCAGTTCTTTTCCCATTTCTTGAGTGGCATGTGGACACAAACCTATATAGTAGCGACCACTTCCCCACCAAATTGACTTACATAGGCAAAGGTACAAACACTTCCCCCTCTCATAAAAGGTTCTGTGAGGAAAGAGCAAACTGGAGTACATTCACAGAAATATTTAAACTACACTACACATCCATAAAACACCTACACGTAGTAGAGGCGACCCAACTGCTCACGGCGCACATTCTCGATGCAGCCGACAAGTCTATTCCCCAGGCCTCCGGTGCCCCACGCAACCTAAGGAGGCCCTGGTGGAATGAGGACTGCAGGCGCGCGCGAGTGCCCCGGAACAAGGCGTGGGATGTCCTTCGCCGGTACCCCACGTCTGATAACCTTGTATCCTTTAAACGGGCAAAGGCACTTGGGAAGCGCGTGCGCCGTGAGGCAAAAAGGGAGAGTTGGCATGCCTTCCTCACATCCATAAACTCATACACAGACACACGCAAAGCATGGACACGTATACGTAAACTCAAGGGACAACACACACACAGCCTGCCCCTGGTTAGTACAACAGGGGACACACTCGAAGACCAGGCTAACACACTCGCACAACACTTCCAACACGTGTCCAGTTCAGCACACTACACTAACACTTTCATGAAATACAAAACATCTAGTGAAAAGAAGTCCTTGTGGAATAATAGTAATTCAAACACCTCCTATAACTCCCCCTTTACACTTCATGAGCTGAAGCTGCCTCTCAGTTCTTGTAAGCCTTCAGCTCCAGGTGGAGACAACATTACGTACACCATCATACAACACCTAAACACAGAAACACTCGAAACACTTTTGCACCTCTACAACAAAATATGGCTTTCGGGGCACCTTCCAGGGTCTTGGAGGGAGGCCATTGTAGTGGCTTTTCTGAAGGAGGGAAAGGAGCCATCTTCCCTGCTAGTTATCGTCCCATTGCCCTAACAAGCTGCCTGTGCAAGATGCTCGAGAAGATGATCAATAGGAGGCTCGTGTACTTTCTAGAATACAATGGTCTTCTCGAGATCTGCCAGGCAGGCTTCCGGGCGGCGCGATGCACAAATGATCAACTGGTTTCTTTAAAGGCCTACATAAAGGATGCATTCATTCATAAGCAATACTGTATGACACTATTTTTGACATTGAAAAGGCATATGATACAGCATGGCGCTACGGCATTCTTAGAGACCTAAAAGCTTTTGGTATCTCGGGTAATATGCTGAACACTCTTTGTAGTTACATGTCTTCACAAACATTTCGTGTCAGAGATGGTTCGGCGCTATCAAACGTTCACGTGCAGTTAAATGGTGTGCCTCAAGGTGGCGTTTTGAGCTGCGCCTTATTTATAGTAAAGATGAACTCTCTCCGAAAGGCACTGCCGCCAAACATCCGTTGCTTGATGAATGTAGATGACGTTCAAATATCTTTCAAATCATGTAACATACCAATTTGTGAACGTCAGGTACAGCTTGGGGTAAATAAATGGTCTCGCTGGGCAGATGAAAATGGACTTAAACTTAATCCTTCTAAAAGTAGCTGCGTTGTATTCTCAAAAAGTGCAGTATCCTGCCCGATCCCGACGTAAAACACAACGGTAATTCAATTCCAGTGAACAAAGAACACAACCCATTGGACCACAGATATCCGTAGGACGTCCGTTTTACAGCCGAACGTCCAAGTCCCACGCTCGACGTCTGGTGGACGTACTTCGGATGTATTTTTCTGGGAAACGTGAACGTCCGTTCAATTTGGTGCGACAGACGTCCGAGCTACGTTTGTGCATGGACGTTTACTATGGTCCCATCAATACCGTCCACTGGACGCCCATCGTACGTCTGTATGGTTGAAGCAATATTCCTCGATCATGTTTGTGACTTATCGTAATTAGCATCGCGTTAATTATGTTATCTATATTCTTGCTGCCTGCAGCGAGGGGCAAACAATTCGTAAGCTCAGAAACAATTGCAAAGCGGTAACCCTCGCGCCTTTCTGGCTCGCGCACAAGTAACTCGTTGCGGGCTGAACGAATTCAAAAAAAGAACGACAGCAGATCTCGTAAGTTTTATAAAAACGGTTGGGTTGATATACAATGTTGTATTGTTTGATTTGCTGCTAATTAGGCTAAAAAAGTATTTTTTGTGCGACTAGTTTTTTTTCCTCTTTTGCGATGCAAAGCCAACACTGGTCAAGACACGTCAAGCCGTACAGCCATAGCCATTCGCTTTCGTGCGGCGACAATCCGTCGTGTGCGAGTCGGGAAGCGCCAACGAACTTCGATTATCTTACAGAAAGAAACCCTGCTGCTTTCTTCTAGACATCTTTTTGCGTCCTCAACGAAAGGTAAGACATTTTTATAAGTGCCGGTGAGTGGGGAGAGGGCGAGGAAATCGCGTTTAGCTTTCCGTGTACTGCAAACGCCGTACCAGCCGTACGTTGAAGTTAGGCATGACTGGATTAGAGCGTTTTGAATGACAGTGTAAAAACGCGCCCAGGGAATCACCTTTTCTTCGCAAACATAGGCCCTTAAAGCTATCAACAGTACGTGCACGTACTCTCGTTGAAAGAAAGTCGTTGAGCATGCCCGCGTTCGCATACAGCCCGGCGCTACCTACGATGGGGTGTGCGCAGTGGGATTTTACGTTCACTCAGGTCTACGGAAAGGGTTGTAACAATTTTTACTGTGTGAGCTCGTTGCGGAGATGCGTTATGCATTGGCCTTGAGGTGAAATGTAGGCACGCGTCACGAAACGTGTGCGAAGCCGTACGGTGAGTTTTAGGTATGGGGGTGATTTCACGACCCCAGAGGGGACGCGGCCGTATAGTGTTTACGCCGAGGTGCCCTTTAGTGTGGCTCATGCCGGCGAACGCGGTGAAGTAAACGCATTTTGCCGACGCGAGCATGGAGCGTGTACTAATATATATGCCGTGCTTGCTTATGCACTTGTAGACGCACGTATCAATACCCGCCGCGGTGTCTCAGTGGCTAAGCCGTAGTGCTGCCGCGCCCAAGGACACGGGGGTTCAATTTTCGGCCGCGGCGGCCGCTTTTCTGATGGAGGCGAAAAGAGAAAACGCCCGTATGTACGACATTTAGCCGCACGTTAAAGATAATCAGGTGGTCAAAATTCATCCGGCGCCTTCCACTATGGCGCGCACACCTCATATTGATAGACGCCGTCAAAGCGCGTAGGTGAAAAGCATGCATCGTATCGAAACGCACCTCACTGACTCTGCGAAGCTTGGAGTTGGGCTACTTGGTGATTAAAAATATTGAAATATGAGGGGTGGGGGGAGGGGGAGGCATTTAGCCTGGCCAATCAGGCTTTCGGTGCGCAAAGTTACGTCCCTCCGCAGCTGCCAGTCACCGTGTGAATGTATTGTGTATAAGGGCCATTCACACTTGCGACAGGAGCAACAAAAGTGGTGCTGATTTCTTTTCTTGTTGGTTTGACGAAAATTGCTCGAATCTGCATTAGCTGTAGATTCGCGCCAACCAAAATAGTTCAAAAGCAGGCTAAAATTCTTTTTGTGTGTCTAATTATGTAGCCATATATAGGACTAAATAAACCATGAAGTTTGAATTTACATGTATTTGACTTCTTCTGTCGGGTGGCTCCAAAAAGAAACCTGTAATTGTTGCTTTTGGTTTTGCAGGTGCTGACCGAAGAGTTGGGGAAAGTTTGAGCCGAGATGTTCCTGGCATGAAGCGTGATGGGCACATGAAAGGTTGTACTTACATTAGAGGTTATAAAGCGTTAAATAAAAAATTTTCAAGCTTTGCGACAATGTCTCATCTGTTTTGCATGCCATATTTTGCAACATGTAATCTATTTCATTCAGTATATTAGTTTTCAGCAGCCTTCTTAAGTGTTCAATACTTCACCTTTTCAAGCTAACTTGTTCTTTAGCGTGCATTGCTGGAAGTTGTCTTTAGCAGTTTAATGGAAATATCCCAAACATACTCGGTATAGATTCATAAAGCTTAATAGTGTAGGTTTCAGTTTTCTAGTAAACTTGAGAACCTGTACTTGCTGTAAATTTCAGTGCTTTATTGATAACATGCCTTGAAGTACTACTCCAGCTTTAAGAATACCCAATTCAAAAGCCCCTTCTGTAGCTTGTTTTGGCAAAACCCTTATTATAAATGCTTGTACCACACAATGTGTGGACTCACAACTCCACACCCTATTCATATTTTTCTTGGCAAGAGTGGGAGCAGTGATGCTTGCAGGAGCATAATACCGTGGAAAGTTGCGAGCTTATTATCGTAACCGCTTTTCAATACGGAACCATGTGTACACTGCGGGCTGTCATGTTGAAGCATCCTGTTCACCGAGGTGGTAACTGCCTACTACAACTTATTTATATTTATGTGTTGACACAACAGCCCGCAGTGTATGCATAGTCCTTATTGAAAAGTCATGACGATAAGCTTGCAACGTTCCACTGTATTATGCTTCTGTAACATCACTATTGAAAAGTCATGACGATAAGCTTGCAACGTTCCATTGTATTATGCTTCTGTAACATCACTGTTTGCACTCTTGGCAAGAGAAATATGAATAGGTTGTGGAGTTGTCTGACCACAGAGTGCATGGGGCAAGCATTTATAATTAGGGCTGTGCCAAAACAAGCTACAGAAGAGGCTTTTGTATCAAGTATTCGTAAAGCTGGAGTAGTGCTTCAAGGCATGTTATCAACAAAGCACTGAGGTTTACAGCGAGTACAGGTTCTCTCTGATTCGAAAAATTTAGGACTAGAAGCGGACGTCCGGTGGACATCCAATATCCGCATTTTGTTATCCCCTGGACGTCCCCTGTACATTTCGGTTTGGAAATGTCCAATTTTGAACATCCGCCGGATGTCGGAAAATCCGGCTGGGACGTCTGTCGGACGTTCGTAGGATGACCAATTCCTTTGCATCGGACCATCCCACGGACGTCTGTAAAACGTCCGCTGGCTTTCTGCGGATGTCTGACGGACGTCCAAATGTCCGACACCGGATGTCCAACGGATGTTCGATGGACGTCTGTGGTCCACTGGGAAGTTACTGGGTGTGGTGTTTGATGATAAACTCACATTCATACCCCACATAAAACGACTAAAAAAATGCTTAAATACAATGAATATTCTAAAAGTCCCGTCTCACCAATCATACGGTGCAGACAAACAACTTCTGCTTCGCCTTTATGCCGGGTTGGTAGGGTCACGGCTGGACTACGGAAGTGTTGTGTATGGGTCAGCCACACAAACAGCACTGAAAATGCTAGACCCAGTGCTTCACTTGGGGCTTCGCCTGTCTTGTGGGGCATTCCGTACTAGTCCTGTCCACAGTGTTTATGCAGAGTGCGACAAATGGTGCTTAGCGTACCAGCAAACTTATGTTGACCATCTATATGCCTCCAAAATCTCATCAATGAATAACCATCCCTTTCAACCGGTTTTTAATGATACATCCACAACTAAACTCTTTTTAAACCGTCCATCAATTTCTGTTCCTTTCTCGCAGAGAGTGAGGGACGAGGTGAATATTCATGAGGTCTCCTTCTTAGATACATACAAATCATCTCACGCTGATCATGTAGCACCATGGCATCTCGATCCTGTGTCGTGTGACTTGTCTTTCCTTCAGTACAATAGGAAGATGACACCAAGAACTGGGATATTGCAGCATTTCTTGTGTCTGCAGTACAAGTACAGGGCTGCAGAGTTTTTCAGCGATGCCTCTAAAACGTTCACAGCAGTGTCTTGTGCTTCGTATGGACCCAATTCGGAAGCATCTAAAACCATGAATATAAAGACAAGTACATTTACAGCAGAGGCATATGGCATTTTCCTCGTTATAAGGCACATAATTGAACATCATATTACTAAATTCATTATCTATACAGATTCTCTGAGCGTCACCCGTGCATTATCATCGGGAAAGTCATCGGAAAACCATGTCGTTAGTCTTGTCCTCAAATCATTTATGCAAGCTTATTCTGCAAACCTTGAGGTGACTTTGTGTTGGGTGCCAGGCCACTCTGGCATCGGCAGAAATGAACTGGCGGATGAAATGGCCGCCAATGCTGCACTCCGAAACACAGTAGACATTGCAACACTGCCTTACATAGACCTCAAGTCACACATTAGACAACAACTCCGTAAGACTTGGCAAGCAGACTGGAGCGAACATACAGACAACAAACTTAATGTAATAAAACCACACTTGGGACAATACACTACTGACTCACACAACAGGCACATAGAAGTTACCTTAGCTAGATTGCGGATAGGCCATACACATCTAACGCGCTCGCACCTGCTCACGGGATCTCCAAGACCCTTGTGTAGCAGGTGTGGGGAGGGCCTATCCGTTGTCCACATACTCATACAATGCAAGGCACTTGACACAACACGACACAAACACTTCAGAGAACTCTACAGACAACATATTCCCCTTCACCCATCGTTGTTTCTGGGTGGCGATGCTATGGTTCCTGTGAAACGCGTGTTTAAGTATTTGTCAGGCGTAAAGTTTTTAAACCTCATTTCATATCATGCATAATCAAATCTGGCCCTATACACCAGCCATCACCATTATCTTTAATTGATTTTACTATGTCCGGTTTTGACGTTTTATACCTACCTTCTGTTATAATCAATAGTCTTCATTAAAGAAATTCTTTTCTGGCGCTGTTTGCCCTCGTTGGCCTTGCGCCATGAAACACAAACCAAAGAATGAACTAAACGGTAAATATAATGGTAGCTACGTACCTCAACCTAACAGAAACGACGAACTGAAAACAAATGGGCACTTTAATCGACCCCATGGATGCTTCGCATACCACTCAGGGTTCTCCTACGGGAAGATGGTCTAATTTTTTCCCTTTGGAAGGAGAGAGTTCCGCAGTGGTAGGCCTAAATCCATCCCTCAGACCCATGTAAACTACTTAGGCCACCGAATAATGCGGAATTGCAGAAGCGTGTCATTTTTGAACGTGAGCGTTTTTAAGCAATGTTTACTAATCTTCGGAATTATTATGACGCTTCATAGAAGGCAGCATTACGGTTTTCTGGCTCCTAGTCACTTGCGTCGCTCGGGAAACTCTTGCGGATCTTGTACAGGGCACGGGCTTGAATTCGTGCGTGTGAACGCCGTACGAATTGGCCGCTGGTTTTTCCCAGAGGCTCGGTGGTCCCTGGGGTTCCGGTGGCTGCTGCTGTGGATAACGATGGCGGGCGCGTTAGGCTCTTCGCGTGTCACGCGGCTTTGGACCCAGGGTGTGGACTGCATACGATGACTCGTTGTTTCGAAACCTCTCCTATCGAAGGAAACAGACGCGCAGGATGGCTGTCCTGCATGTTCTGGCCTCTGGCAATCGTTTCCTGGCGTCCAGTCCTACCTCCATTACCACAGGGGTCACAGCAGCAAGCGGCGATGGCTGGCCGCAGCGTGTATAGGGCCTTCGGTGGGGAAGTTAGACTCCAGGAGAGTGTAGGCAGGAGCATACTGTTACAGTCCCACGAGGGAATTAGTATTAAAGGTGCTTGATCGGCGGCCCATAAAATGTAGCACCAACCCGGAGCCCCGTACAATAAATGACGCCTGTTCATTTACGACTACTGTCTTTAAATCTGAAGCTTTAAAAGTATTTGGTAGGCTCCGACGCTCTGGTATTTGCGGTCACGCACAGCATGAGCACTAGACGATCAGAGTAGAATCGTGCTCCTGAAAATTATTATGCAGAAAAATAAAGTAATGCTTATTAACCTCGGGATAGGTGGCGTAGCAGTCAGTCGAAATGGTAAGCGAATATATCTACTAAGGACGAGTAGTGACCTTGCAAGCCAAACCTGAGCAGAACAGTCGTCGCAATTCAAGTCGACACCTAACAAGTGATACGCAATGTCTGTTCAGCAGAACCCGAAGTCACTGTCATCATAAAACATACAAGTCCACGACTCACTCTGAACATGCCATCACCCCCAGGACCCTCCGGACACGGAGCGACCGTCGAAACCTGACAACAGTCAGCCCTTCCACTACTGACCTCCGGCAGGTTCTAATACCAATGTTGTTCGCTGCTATCAAGGCTATCGTCCGTTCTCTTCCGTCTTCGGGAAGCCTCCGCGAAGTCGAAGCTGTGTTGGCATTGGAGCAGTTGGTGAACGCCTTCTTCTCAGAGCCGCGCCATTCGTCTGGAAGCATGCCATAAGAACGCAAGATGCAGGCACTGGACAGTCACTTCAAATCAATTACAGGAAGTCAACAATTGTTCATTGCAATGCTCGTGGCTAACAGTAAAAAATAGTCTAAACATTCCCCTATGCTTTCCTTGGCCTTGTAGTCTGCCGGGATTCTTTTCTGTATTTCCTAACGAGCCCCTCATTTCCGAACCCGTTTATCGTGAGAAAGCTTAGCGAGGGGCTCGGTTCTGGTAGCCTTGATGCCAAGGTAGCATAAGAGGGTTTCCCGCCAGTTACCCACTAAGACAAGCTGTAGACGTTTGCGTCACGCCCCGGGTGTTGGAAAGAAGGTTCCCTCCTCCCCGTGTAGTCTCAGTGGCGCTGGCTACCACCATCAAGCGTCAGATACGGTTGTAGTAAATATAAATATCTCAAAAAGGGAAGGGGAACACAGTCTCCCAGATAGCCGAATTGGTAAGGCATTCGAGATCTAATCGAAACGCGTGGGTTCGGTCCTAACTGTGGGCGCGTGTTTTTCTTTCTTTCTCACGTAATAATAAAAAACAATGTAACGTCACTAACAGTAAAAAATAGTCTAAACATTCCCCTATACATTCCTTGGCGTTGTAGACTGCTGGCATTCCTTTCAGTATTTCCTAACGAGCGCCTCATTTCCAAACCTATATATATATATAAGATAAACGGTTAGGCTAGTGAAGGTTAAATAGTAAAAAGGGGCGCAATAATAAACATAACAAGTTTACTTCAATAACATAACATCGGCGTTTCGGACAGGGACTTTAAAGGACGGTCCCCGTCCGAAACGTCGATGTAAAGATAAGTTGTCGAAGAAAACTTGTTAGGTTTTTATTGCGCCCCCTTTTTACTAAACATATATATATATACATATATATATATATATATATATATATATATATATACATATATATATATATTTATAAATATATATATATATAGCGAGAAGTGCTGTCTTTGGTTGCCTTAGCAAATAGTCAAAAATAGGTATAGCTTCTAACAAAACTGTTTATTGGTTATTGGTCGATGTTTCGATGGGATGCCGATCTTTCTGAAAAGTAGGTCTTCAGAAAGATCGGCATCCGATCGAAACGTCGACCAATAAACAGTTTTGTTAGAAGCTATACCCATTTTTTACTATATATATATATATATATATATATATGGATATATAGATATATATAAATATATATATATATATATAAATATAAATATATGTGTATATATATACAGAAAGATAGGTCGGCAGTCTACAACGCCAAAGGAGGCATAGGGGTGTGGTTAGGCTCTTTTTTTTTTACTACTGTTAATAAAGTTAACATTTTTTTTAATATACAGAAGAAAGAAAGAAAGAAAAACACGCGCCCTGAGTGGGGACCGAACCCACGCCTTTCGATTAGATCGCGAATGCCTTACCAATTCGGCTATCTGGGCGACTATGTTCTCCTTCACTTTCTGGGCTATTTATATTTACTAGAAGTGTATCTGACGCTTGAGGGTGGTAGCCAGCGCCACTCAGACTACACGGGAAGAAGGGGACCTTCTTTTCAACCCCCGGGGCGTGACTCAAATGTCTACAGCCTGTCATGAGCGGGTAACTGGCGGGAAGCCCTGTTATGGTACCTAGGCATCAAGGCTGCCAGAACCGAGACCCTCGCTAGGCTTTCGCAGAATAATGTAGTAAGGAAATGAGGGGCTCGTTGAGAAAATACAGAAAGATAGGTCGGCAGTCTACAACGCCAAAGGAGGCATAGGGGTGTGGTTAGGCTCTTTTTTTTTACTACGGTTAATGAAGTTAACATTTTTTAATTAAACAGAAGAAAGAAAGAAAGAAAAACACGCGCCCAGAGTGGGGACCGTCAAGTGTTGGGCTGACAGAGATTGAAGTTCGCACACTATCCAAAGGCCTAATTTTTTGTCCAGCAACGGGAGGTTTCAGCGAGTTCCAGCTTCTTAAAGATTTAGATAATTTCGCTCGCAACATATTATTGCGTGAATATTTTCATGGGCGCCCTAACACGGACAATGCCGGCTCTTTACCCAGCTCCAAACACTGGACGTCACCGCCTGAGCGCGATAAATGTCTAGATCTATATATTAAAGCAGTACAACATGACGTGCTTGAAGCCTATAAAAAGCAGACGCCTTTTCGACCCAACCTTTCAATTAAAGAGAAAGAATGACTTGAGAAGTTGGCATGTCGCCACGAAATTGTAATCAAGACCGCTGATAAAGGTGGACCAATAGTGATAATGAATCGAGATGATTACATCACAGAAGCAGACTGGCAATTATCCGACAAATCCTTTTACAAAATTCTTCCATCTGACTTCTGAATATAAAGAAATTGTCAAGGAAAACCTCGAAGCACTACTGGAGGCCAAGGAACTAGACAAAACGACGGTGCGTTCTCTGATACCACTCAGCCCAATAGAAGCCATTTTTTTACAAGCGCTTCATCGATGATGTCTTTTTGCTTTGGCCACACGGAGAATCCAGTCTCCTAAGATTTATAGCCGAGTTTAACGCGGTTCACCCTAACATTTCTTTCTGACACCGATTTTCCGCTACCAGCATCAACTTTCTCACACCAATTTTCCGCTACCAGCATCAACTGCCTCGACATGACGGTATCTGTCTCGCAGAACAAATTAGAGACCACCCTTTACCGAAAACCGACAGACTCCCATCAATATTTGCATTTTCAAAGTAGTCACATTAGGCACTGGAAAACGGGCATACCCTACAGTCAAGCACACCGCTTCCGCCGGATATGCTCCAAGGAAACAGATTTTCTTTCCAACTGTGAGTGACTGAAAAACGACCTGCTTAAACAAAACTACCCGCTCCAATTAATTGACGATTCCATTCGCCGAGCAGGAGCGCTGAGCCGCAATGAACTCCTTAACTCCAAGAAGCCAGCCGACCGACGCCCTTCAAGTAACCTAGTTCTCACTCACTCCGCATCTGTGCCGAATGTTTCTGGCATACTTCGAAAGCATCACAACATATTAAGTCAAAGTCCTCGACTAGCATCTATATTTTCCGAACCACCACGTGTTGTCTACAGGCGAAACAAAAACCTGCGCGACATTCTGACATCTTCGAGGCTCAGCCATTCACAAGTGACCGGTTGTGGGCCCTGCAACAAGCCTCGTTGTCAGGTATGCCCCCACATGACGAAAACAAAAACAGCACCGCCTCGCACTTCTCTGCAAAACTGAAGGGAAATTTTAACTTTGACAGCGCCAACGTAGTTTACCTGCTCGAGTGCAATACCTGCCACCTGCAATATATTGGCCAGACGGCGAACGCTTTTAGATTAAGGTTCAACAACCATAGGGCACACGCCAAGTCTCTTCCTAACCTTCCTTTGTCCCGTCATGTCGGAATCCCGGGTCATTCATTTAATAATTTGAAGGTAACAATAATTGAATCCAATTTCAACAGCAACCACGCACGCGAAGTTCGCGAATCATATCTCATATTTAAGTTCAAAACCGCATCCTCGGGGTTGAACTAAGGCGTGGGCGCACTGACATGTTTGCCACAATGATTACTCGCCTTTCTTCCGTTCGCTTCTTGCGTGACCAATCCTCTTTTTAGGCATACCAGCGCCGGCTTCATCCCTCCAGGTTCACTCACGTAGCGCCGGCGCCGGCTTAGCCACATATCGCCGGCTTCACGTGACACATTCCTAAGACGAAAACCGAAGGCGTGCTGACGCGTGCTCCCCAGTTCCTTATCTCGTTCTGCCGCCTTTTCCTCCCTCCCCCCCCCCGCTTCTTCTGTTGACGAATTCCTAGCGTGACACAATCCTAAGACGAAAAGCGATGGCGTTCCTTATCTCGTTCTGCCGCCTTTATTCCTTTCTCTTCCCCCCCCCCGCTTCTGTTAATTCCTATGAGGAGAGGCGCCAATTTACCTCCTTCCTAGACGTCCCTTTGCATTTTTCGTTCCTCCTTGTGTTGTACCACCTGCCAATAATTAGCAAAACACAATAAGCAATAATAAGCAAAACACAATAGGCAATAATAAGCAAAACACAAATAAACAAACCCAATGCATGGTTCGCTGCATTGCCCCCCTCTAAGAGTGCATCGACCAGATGCTAACATAAGCGACAGTCCGAAAATAAAAATAAAAGTTCGTCATCGTCCGTAGAAAGGTTTTAAGCGAACCACGTGGACGACTTCGGGCCGCGTACATTGTCGTGATGGGCCGGAGTCACCATCGGGGATCACTTCGTAGGTAAGTTGGCCAACACGTCGTGGAATCTGGTAGGGTCCGAAATACCGTCGCAGAAGTTTCTCACTCAGTGCGCGTCGTCGGATGGGAGTCCAGACCCACACACGATCCCCAGGATGGTACACGGCGTCTCGGCGACGGAGATTGTAGCGTCCGGCATCCACCAGCTGCTGGTCCGTTATACGAACTCGTGCGAGCTGGCGGGCCTCCTCCGCACGTTGAAGATATCCTTGGACGTCGGCGTTGAGGTCGTCGTCTTCTGCGTGCGTAAGCATGGCGTCGAGCATCGTAGTCGGCCGTCTTCCGTAGACAAGCTCGAACGGTGTCATCTGCGTAGTTTCCTGGGTCGCTGTGTTGTACGCAAACGTGACACACGGGAGGACTTCGTCCCAAGTCCTATGTTCAACGTCGACGTACATAGACAGCATATCCACGATCGTCTTGTTCAGACCTTCCGTAAGTCCGTTCATTTGGAGGTAGTACGCCGTCGTTCTTCTCTGATCCGTGTTGCTGTAGCGTAAGATTCCTTGCAAAAGCTCCGCAGTGAAGGCCGTTCCGCGGTCCGTGATTGCAACTTCAGGGGCTCCATGTCGCAGCAAAACTTGGTTAATAAAGAATTTGGCGACTTCTTGTGCAGTACCCCTCGGAAGAGCGGCGGTCTCTGCGTAGCGCGTCATGTAGTCTGTCGCTACGACAATCCACTTGTTCTCGGATCGTGACGTAGGGAACGGCCCGAGAAGGTCCATTTCAATCTGTTGGAAGGGCCTCGATGGGACGGCGATCGGCTGCAGAAGTCCGGCGGGTCCTGTCGGTGGCGTTTTTCGTCGCTGGTAGTCACGGCAGCTCCGGACGTAGTGGGTGACGTCGGATGTAAGGCAGGGCCAGTAGTAATTCGCCTTGATTTTTCCAATTGTGCGGGCTGTTCCGAGATGTCCGGGAGACGGGTCGTCTTGGCACGCTTCCGAAATTCGTCACGAAGGTGTGCGGGGATGACAAGAAGGTAATTCGTTCTCGTTCCGGGGCTGAAATTCTTCACGAGGACGGAGTTTCTCAGGCTGAATGCTGGTAAGCTGCGTTTGAAGGTCCTAGGTACGGCGACGTTGCATCCCTCGAGGTAGTCGATTATGACGCGTAAGTCGGGGTCGGCACGCTGCTGGGCGGCAAGGTCACTCTCTGTCACGATTCCGAAGAACGCGCTGTCTTCATCAGAGTCTTGTGCTGGTGGGTCGACGGGGGCGCGGGACAGGCAGTCGGCGTCGGAGTGTTTCCTGCCAGATTTAAAGACGACTGTAACGTCGAACACCTGCAGGCGCAAGTTCCACAGCCCAAGACGGCCAGAGGGGTCCTTCAAATTGGCCAGCCAACACAACGCGTGGTGGTCTGTCACAACCTTGAATGGTCTTCCATACACGTATGGGTGAAATTTTGAAATCGCCCATATAATAGACAGGCACTCTTTCTCAGAGGCAGAATAGTTTTTCTCCTCCTTCGACAGACCACGGCTAGCATAGGCGATTACCCTTTCGCAGCCGCTTTGCTTTTGGACAAGAACGGCACCAGAGCCTATATCACTGGCGTCCGTGTGCATTTCAGTTTCGGCATTTTCGTCGAAATGAGCGAGCACGGGCGGGCTTTGCAGGCGTTTTTGCAGCTCGCAGAATGCTTTTTCTTGGTCGTTTTCCCAGCTGAAAGGGGTGCCATCTTTCGTCAAGCGCGTGAGTGGCTCTGCAATGCGTGCGAAGTTTGTGACGAAGCGCCGGTAGTATGCGCACAGCCCGAGAAATCTTCGCACGCCCTTCTTGTCTTTCGGCCTTGGGAAGTTCGCAACGGCTGAAGTTTTTGCTGGGTCAGGTAGGACTCCCGCGGCGTTAACGACGTGGCCCAAGAACTTGAGTTCCTCGTACGCGAAACGGCACTTTTCAGGATTCAGCGTTAACCCCGACGTACGAATGGCCTCGAGTACAGACTCCAACATTGCGAGGTGTTCGTCGAAAGTCCGGGCGAATACGACAATGGCGTCGAGGTATACGAGGCAATAGTGCCACTTCAGGCGAGCTAACACAGTGTCCATGACTCTTTCAAACGTTGCTGGCGCCGTGCACAGCCCGGAAGGCATCACCTTGAACTCGTATAGGCCATCCGGGGTTATAAATGCGGTCTTCTCTCGGTGTCTCTCGTCCACTTCAATTTGCAAGTAGCCGGTCTTCAGATCCATTGATGAGAAGTACTTCGCATGACAGAGGTTGTCGAGGGTGTCGTCGATTCGTGGCAGGGGGTACGCGTACTTTTTAGAGATTTTGTTTAGTCGCCGGTAGTCAACGCAGAACCGTAATGTGCCGTCTTTTTTCTTCAGGAGTAGGACCAGCGCAGCCCACGGACTTTTCGATGGCTGTATTATGTCGTCGCTGAGCATGTCGTCGACATGAGTCCGGAAGGCTTCTCGCTCGTGTGAAGAGAAGCGGTACGGTTACTTTCGGGTAGGTCGGGCTCCATCTTCGGTTGTAATTCGGTGCTTCGCTAGGGGTGTCTGACGTAATTTTGAGTTTGCCCAAAAACACTCGCTGTAGCGACGGAGCAAATCCAGTAATCTGTCCCGATTTTCTTGCGGCAGCGCCGGGTTTACGTCGAAAGGTTGCAGTGGCTTGGAAGCATCTGCGCGTGCGCCTTCAAAGTTAGCGATCGCGATCACTTGACTTGCTTCTTGCGTTTCTTCGAGGAACGCAATTGCAGCGCCCTTGTTTAGATGCTGGTTCTCCTCTGTGAAATTCGTGACCAAAACGTGAGATTGGCGTTGCTTAAAGTGC
This sequence comes from Haemaphysalis longicornis, assembly GCF_048455015.1. Taxonomy (NCBI): domain Eukaryota; kingdom Metazoa; phylum Arthropoda; class Arachnida; order Ixodida; family Ixodidae; genus Haemaphysalis; species Haemaphysalis longicornis. The sequence continues at coordinate 25,276,231 of NW_027526233.1, read as the reverse complement.
GCAATGCCTCTTTCGACGGAGACACCGCGTTCGAGAAGCAACCTTTGATCACTTTCTACGATAGTGTCAATGTCAGGAGCAGCATCCTCACAGTAGACGGCGATCATCAAGCTTGCGCGGGGTGGCAAGGTGACGTGATCGTCAGCGATCCTTACAGCAGCACGGTGATCGGGGTTCAGTGGCGGCGTCGTGGAGTGATCAGAGGAAAAAGTTATCGACTTGGTCTGCAGATCAATTATTGCGCCGTTGTCTGTCAAAAAGTCCATTCCGAGTATTACGTCGCGGGAGCAGTTTGGTAAAATTACGAACGCAGCAGGGTACGTGATGCCGTTTATGGTGACGCAGGATGTGCACGTTCCACTTGGCGTTACGATATGGCCTCCTGCTGTGCGTATATGCGGACCGTCCCATCTTGTCGTAACTTTCTTCAACTTAGACGCGAATGACCCGCTCATCACCGAGTAGTCTGCTCCCGTGTCGATGAGGGGGACTACGTCAAAGCCGTCGATGGACAACTGGACGTCGGACGCTGCCTTCCTCGTGTTCCGGGTGCGTCGGGCCGTCGCATTTCGGCTTGTGTGTGTTGACGGTCGGGTACTGAGCGTCGTCGTTGTCGTCGTCTCAGCGGCAGGGTCGGTCATGTCAAGTGCGCATTGCACCGTGTGGTTATCGTCGTGTTCAGGAGTCACGTCAGGGTTAGGTCGGGTCGTCGGGATGAGGGCATGTCGTAAGTCACAGTCTTCGGGGAATCGTTGCGTCGTTGGAGGGTTTGGGTTTTTTCGCCGTTCTGCAACTTCCCCTCCAGAAGTTGCCGCCTTTAGTTTCCCCCGCGTGGTCTGGGAGACCTTCCACGTGCGAAGTCAGCACTGCTACGTCGGTCCGGCGACTGGTACGGGTAGGGCGACCGCGAACGGTTGAAACGGGCTGGTCCACGGCTGGTGTTGGACAGGTACTCTTCGATCTCCGATGGGCGCTGGCCGGTTCAGGGGCGGGATGCGTCGACGGAGAAAACTCGCAAACCGAGCCTTCTGTAGGGGCAGCGACGGTAGATGTGGTCGGCCTCTCCGCAGTGGTAGCACAGCGGACGATTGTCAGACGTTCGCCACACATCGGTCTTCCTTGGGGCGGGGGGGTTGCACCGCAGGTGGTCGGGCTGGCGACAGGGGACGACGGTTCGGAGCTTCGTGACGATAGGGCGCAGATGGGCGAGGGCGACGGACAGCAGCCGCGTACGACATGGCTTGCGGCTCGCGAGGTGCTACTGGCCTCGTTGAAGTTCCAAGCGCTTGCTGCACTTCTTCTCTAATGACGTCGGTAAGAGAAGCGACTTGTGGTTGCGGCGGCGTTGGGAGCAGTTTCCGCAGCTCCTCCCTCACTATTTCGCGGATAGTTTCGCGTAGGCTATCAGCCGGAATCCGCATGTTGTCGACGTAGTTCGCACTGGCCGTGCCAACAAAGTTCCGGTCATACTGCTTAGCTCGCATTTCCGGAGCCTTCTCAATCGTGCTGGCTTCGGTCAGGAATTCACCGACGGTTTTTGGCGGGTTGCGGGCAAGTCCAGCAAACAGCTCCTCCTTGACACCGCGCATCAAGAAGCGTAACTTCTTTCCTTCCGTCATTTCGTGGTCCGCGCGGCGAAATATTTGCTTCATCTCCTCAACGAAGATCACGACCCCTTCGTTGGGGTGTTGGGTCCGAGTTTCAAGCAAAAGCGCAGCTCGCTCTTTTCTCACAACGGTAGGTAATGTCTTCAGAAACTGCCTTTTGAATTGAGTCCAGTCGGTCAAAGAACTCTCATGGTTCTCGAACCAAGTTCGAGCAGCATCTTCTAAGTAACACAAGACATGCCGGAAAGTTTCTTCGTCGTCCCACCTGTTGAAGATGCGGACGCGCTCCAGCTTCTCCAACCATTCTTTGGGGTCTTCAGCGGGGGCTACCCGGAATGATGGCGGTTCCCGGGGCTGCGGCAGGACGATTGGCGACGTTGTTTCTTGCACCATGGTGTTGGTTGCCGCGTTCCTTCTCTTGGGCCCTTCTGGCATAAGACCGAATTCGGTTACCAATCCTTGCAGTCGGCGGCTTTCTCTGGTTGGGCTGGCTTGGCGGCTTCCATATGTCGTAGAGAGCATAAAGCGTGAGTACCCCGCACCTCCACCAGATGTCACGAAGCCAAGGACGACGCAGTTGTCTTGAAGGAGAAAGAAGTTTATTGGGGTGAACTTGTGCTCCCTTAACAACTCAAAAGAATACAGAGGCGGCGAAGCAGCGGTCAACAAAGTGACTTGCGTCGGCGAGCGTCGCAGAATCTAATAGCTCGGCGTCTGCTCTCCAGGCTTTTCATCTTTCGGCGCGCGTGGTTCTCGAACTGTCGTTTCACATCGAGAACATAGTAGATCCAAGAAGATTATTTTCGGCTGTACACGTTAGATCGGAATGCTCTCCGTATCAGAACAGATAACCCATGCGGCACAGAAAGAAAGAATGGAACACGCGCTTCCCGTGGCACAGAGATAACAAAGACCGGCGCCGCCGGGCGGTAAAAGCAAAACACAAATAAACAAGTCCAATGCATGTTTCGCTGCAATATATATATTTATAAATATATATTTCCACCCGCCGCGGTGGCTCAGTGGCTAAGGCGTTGTGCTGCTGAGCACGAGAACGCGGGCTCGATTCCCGGCCGCGGCTGCCGCTTTTCTGATGGAGGCGAAAAGCAAAAACGCCCGTGTGCACGAGATTTCGGCGCACGTTAAAGATCCCCAGGTGGGCAAAATTAATCCGGAGCCCTCCACTACGGCGCGCCTCATCGCCTGCGTTGCGTCGGCGCGTTAAACCCTGCAATCAATGAATATATATATTGCCGCATGCTCGCCAAACGCCTCAGAGTTAAGCGCGTCCCACAGGCGCACGCCGGTGTTGCCGCGACGCGCGAACCATCAATTATACACCCGGCTACCCCTCGCAAGACCACCAAGTGGACTGGACCGCCACGTGCGGGACGGAGGTTGACGAAGACGCTGGGCGTGCGGATGGTGTGAGACGCTGAGCAGGGAGCAAGGTCACTTTTTTGTTCTCTTGTCTAGGGGCCCAAGTGCACCCCAAATAAATCAGTTTGATTAGGCCTATTCGACTTTGTCTACGTGACAAACTGGTGAACGTGCGGGGTACACCTATCCCATGCTACGAACGCCATCGAAGAACCGCAACGCCAGCCCTTGGAAGCCTGCTCTTGTGGAAACTCCCGTTCACCGGGTGAGCCGGCGGCTCCAAGGAGCGTCGCCAGAGTTTCGACTTCTCAAAGAAACCAGAGCCAGGACCGGTGCACCACAAACCCAGCAGCAAGGTATGGCCACCCCCCTCGGAACCCGAAATCGTTCCATGGCGAACAATTCGAAGACGCGAAAGACTGGCTAAACCAGTTCGGACGAGTAGCTGCCTTTAATCAGTGGGACGACGCAGCGAAGTCAAGACACGTGTACTTCAGCCTAGAAAATGATGCCCGCACGTGGTTTGAGAACAATGAATGGAGGTTAAAGGCGTGGACGGAATTTCGAAGCGAGTTTCTGCAAGCACATGGAAATAGCAACCACCGAGAGAACGCCGAGCGTGAGCTGCAATCCCGGGTTCAGCTCCCCAACGAAAGCGTGACCATGTACGCGGAAGACATGGAATGCCTTTTGAGGAGAGCTGTTCCCGCCATGGCCGAAAAAAAAGGTACGACACCTCATGCGCGGGGTAAAGGAATAGCTGTTCGGAGGCCTTGTTCGAAGCCCACCCAAGACTGTGCGGGAATTTATTCCCGAAGCTACTATGATAGAAAGAACGCTACGGCAGCGTGCAAGCCTGTATGAGCGGCAAGCTAATTTCGCGTCGCCCTCCGGTGGCGTTGGCAACGCGCTCGAGAACCCTGATGCACTTCGAGAGCTGATTCGCTAAATCGTCCGCGAGGAACTACAAAAACTCCGCGACATCCACCAACCCTTGATTCGTTCTATTGCAAGCGTCGTTTGTGACGAGGTGCATTATGCCCTGCGAGCGCCTCCTGTCCATGCTGATCCGCCAGTGATGGTTCCCGACCCTCTGCACATGAGCTATGCAGACGCTCTCCGGCGTCCTGCTACCGCAGCAGCTCTTCTTGTGTACCCCAGACCCATCAACCCTGTGCAGTCGGCGCACTCCGCAGCAGCTCCTTCTGTGTACTCTGTACCCGGACCCCGCATGCCTTTGCAGTCGGCGCAGTCGGCTGCGTACGTTGGGGACCGACGAAGGAAGATGGATGTGTGGCGCGCTCCGGATTTGCAGCCTCTCTGCTACCATTGTGGCGAAGCCGGACACTTGTACAGGGAGTGTCGTTACCGACGACTCGGACTGCGATGCTTTGCCATCGACTCTCCTCGTCCGCGTCACGGCCAAAGACTCTAGGCCAATTTAGAGTACATTGCACAACCGCGACCCGTACTCTCATCGCAACGCCATCAATCGAGGTAGCTGTCTCCATGCCGGGTCTCTCCAATGCGTTCGAGTTATACAAGTGCCCCACGGGGACGGTTCCCAAGCCCTGTCCAGGAAAACTAGGGGCAGCGGCTTTAGGATGCGAGGTTGCTGAAGGAAGAGTTGCTGAACAGCTTCCACCGATGGCTCCAACGCAGCATGCAGTAACGGTGACGGCGAAACGTGATGATAACAGTTGGTTGTCTTTAGATGTACCAGTGTTAATTGACGGTCATACAGTTAATACTTTGGCGGATACCGGAGCGGACTATTCCATCATGAGTGGTAGGCTTACTAGAGGACTAAATGAAGTTACGACGCCATGGTGGGGACGGAAAATTCGAACCGCTGGTGGGCACATAGTCACCCCACTCGGCATGTGCACCGCCCGCATGAGTATTCCTGAATCGACGTTCGTCGCCAACTTCCTCATAATGCCCGAATTCTCTCGCGACCTGATACTCGGCATGGACTTTCTCCGCGTACATGCTGCGGTGATAAACCTTCGGGAACGCCGAATCACGTTTGCTACTGAGCAGGCAGCTGAGAAAAGTGACAACAATGGTTGCAGACGGAAACTTCGCGTCATCAAAGAAGGGATAAATGTGCCACCACGAACGAGCGTGCTCGTTCAGGATGAGTGCGCTGAAATGAAAAATGGTGAAGTCATTGCGGAAGGAAACCATTCGCTTTTGCTCACAGCACACATCTGTGTCGCGAGGGGCATTGTGCAGCTTCGTGACGGTCGGGCAGAATTACTCGTCACCAATTTCGGCTACGAAAACAGACACCTCTTTCGCGGAACTACAGTTACTTACGTCGACGAAATTACTGAGGTTGTGGAATGCTTCGCATTCGAATAAGATCGCGGTGACTACAATAAGGAACCCATAGTCGAAAACGTCGACATCAATACGGAGCTTTCTGAAGAACAAAAAATAAGACTCGGGGAACTGGTGTTCAAGTTTCAAGATTGCTTTACCTCATCCACCAAACTACGTCGAACACCTATTACGAAACATCGCATCATAACAGAAGATGCAAGTCCTATACGAGAACAGCCTTACCGCGTCTTTTCAAAGGAGTGCGAGGCAATCAAAACACAGGTAAAGGAAATGCTTAAAGATGACATCATTCAGTGGTCAAGCAGCCCATGGTCCCCAGTGGTTCTCGTTAGAAATAAGGACGGAACGCCACGCTTCTGTGTCTATTACAGAAAATTGAACAACGTGATGAAAAAGGACACGTATCCACTGCTGCGCATAGACGACTTGTTGGACAGACTTCGGCGAGCCAAGAATTTTTCTTCCATCGACATCAGGAGTGGCTACTGGCAGATCGAAGTAGACGAAAGGGATCGGGAGAAGACAGCCTTTGTCACCCCCGATGGACGGTATGAATTCAAAGTACTCCCTTTCGGTCTATACTAGGCTCCAGCCACTTTCCAGAAGATGATGGATACCGTCCTCACCGGTCTGAAATGGCAGACGTGGCTCGTCTACTTACACGACGTCGTCGTTTTTTCCGAAACTTTTGAACAACACCTACTGCGACTGAAAAGGGTATTGCAAGCGGTTCAGTCGGCTAGCCTATCATTGAAGCTAGAAAAATGACACTTCGGGTTCACCGAATTGAAGTTCCTAAGGCATGTGGTGAGCACAGACGGAGTGCAACCGGACCCAGAAAAAACAGCTTCCGTGGCTTCCTATCCTGCCCCACGGGATAAAAAAGGCGCGGGACGAGGCTTTCTGGGTCTTCGCGCCTATTACCGCCGCTTCATCAGCAACTTTTCGAGGATCCCTGAACCGCTCACGCGCCTAACCAGGGAGGACGTCACATTTTTGTGGACCGAGGAACAAGAGGAAGCCCTCAGGGAACTGCGTCATCGGCTACAGTCGCCTCCCGTGCTCGCTCATTTCAACGAGGAGGCTGAAAGCGAGCTCCACTCGGACGCCAGCAGCACGGGACTGGGCGCGGTGCTAGTTCAGTGGCAAGAAGGAGCCGAGAACGTCATTGCATACGCAAGTTGTGGGCTTTCGCGAGCGGAATCGAATTACTGTACCACTGAAAGGGAATATCTTGCTTTGATCTGGGCAATAACGAAATTCCGCCCGTACCATTACGGCCGCTCTTTTAAAGTAATAACCGACCACCATTCCCTTTGTTGGTTTGCCAAACTGAAAGATCCTTCAGGGCGCCTCACACTATGGAGCTTGAGACTGCAAGACTTCAACGGTACCATAGCATATAAATCAGGCCGCAAGCACAATGACGCCGACAGTCTATCTCGTGCCCCAATGGAATCGCTATGCGAAAACGCTGAGGATGAAACAACTTCTCTGTGTGAAATAACCACGTGCAAACTTTCGGCCAAACAACGTGCTGACTCGGATCTCCTACCGCTCATCAACCACCTCGAGGGCAGAAGCGCTACCATACCACGGTACCTTTCTAGAGCACAGTCTTCTTTCGTTTTACAAAAAGGAGTCCTATACAAGAAAAACAGCGAGAACAGCGACAGGGCATATATCCTTGTCATACCACAAGACCTCCGCGATGACATCCTCTTGGCGTGTCACGACGATCCGATAGCGGGACACCTGGGTTTTACGCCGACTTTGGCCAGAGTGCGTCAGAAATACTACTGGCCTAGACTCACCGCAAGCGTCAACAGCTACGTCCAAACGTGTCGTCAATGTCAGCGCCGGAAAACACCGCCATGAAGGCCAGCGGGCTTACTTCAGCCTATAGAACCACCCGCCAAGCATTTCGAGCAGATAGGCGTGGACCTGCTAGGACCCTTCCCATTATTGGCTTCTGGAAACAAATGGATCGTAGTCGCAATGAACTACTTGACTCGCTACGCCGAGACAACACCTCTATCCCGAAGAACAGCAGCTGAAGTGGCCAAACTCTTCATCGAAAACATCGTCTTACGACACGAAGCTCCGTCGCGCATCGTTACAGATAGGGGAACGCCATTCACTGCCCGTCTGATGCAAGAAACGCTAGAACGCAGCCGTACCACGCATAGGAAAACAACAGTCTACCATCCGCAAACCAACTGGTTTACGGAAAGACTCAACAAAACATTGGACGACATGTTATTGAAGTACGTATATGTACAACAAAAAACGTGGGACGAAATACTGCTGTACGTGACATTTGCCTATAACAGCGACGCAGGAAACCACACGCTTCAAACCATTTCGTTTGGTGTATGGACGGGAAGTGCAAACTATGCTTCACGCAATGCTACCTTTCGAAGAAGAGCATCTGGCAACGCCAGACGCGGAGCAGTTCGCCGAGCGCGCCAAAGAAACCCGCCAGCTCACCCGGCTTCACATTCAACGACAACAGCTATCGGACGCCGCGCGCTACCATATTCGCCATAGAGAAGTGTACTACCGCCCAGGCGACAGAGTGTGGGTGTGGACACCGATACGCCGGCCGGGATTGTCAGAAAAACTATTGCACAGGTACTTCGGATCTTACAAGATAGTGCAACGCCTCTCCGATGTCACCTACGAAGTTATCCCGGATAGAACAGTGGGACGACGCCGTCAACCGCGTACCGAAACAGTGCACGTAGTCCGCCTAAGCCCGTACTTTCGGTGGTAACGACGTAAAAACCTGCGGTGTGATGTCCTTGTGCGCGAGTGTGTGTGGTGTATCGTACCTTGCAATCTACGCAGTAGTGGAAACTAGCATCGTGTGCGCCGGAAACTGTGGTTTGTGCCGTGTTCTAACCACCTATCGACCTCAAGTAACTGTTGGGACATTTTCTTTGCCCTTTCTTCACTTTCTATTTATTACGTGCCTATTAGTTGAGCATCGGGTCGAGGCTTTAATAAGAGGGGAATAATGCCGCATGCTCGCCAAACGCCTCAGTGCTAAGCGCGTCCCACAGGCGCACACCGGTGTTGCCGCGACGCGCGAACAATCAATTACACACCCGGCCACCCCTCGCATGACCACCAACTGGACTGGACCGCCACGGGCGAGACGGAGGTTGACGAAGACGCTGGGCGCGCGGGTGGTGTGAGCGCTGAGAAGAGAGCAAGGTCACTTTTTTGTTCTCTTGTCTACGGGCCCAGTGCGCCCAAAATAAATCAGTTTGATTAGGCCTATTCGTCTTTGTCTACGTGACAATATATATATATATATTGGTAAGGCAATCGAGATCTAATCGAAAGGCGTGGGTTTGGTCCCCACTCTGGGCGCGTGTTTTTCTTTCTTTCTTCCTTATATTAAAAAAAATCTTAACTTGATTAACGATAGTAAAAAATACAGCCTAACCACACTTCTATGCCTCCTTTGGAGTTGTAGACTGCCGATCTATGTTTCTGTATATCCTCAACGAGCCCCTCATTTACTTACTATATTAATCTGCGAAAGCCTAGCGCAGGTCTCGGTTCTGGCAGCCTTGATGCCTAGGTAGCATAAGAGGGCTTCCCCCCAGTTACCCGCTCATGACAGGCTGTAGACGTTTGAGTCACGCTCCGGGAGTAAAAAGAAGGTCCCCTTCTCCCCGTGTAGTAAGAGTGGCGCTGGCTACCACCCTCAAGCGTCAGATACACTTCTAGTAAATATAAATAGCCCAGAAAGAGAAGGAGAACACAGCCCCGCACGGGGCACCTTGAGCAATCTTGGTGACGGTACTGGCGATACCGCGGACCCCGAGCCCCCAAACATACGCTGGATCCAACCGTGGCAATGTGTTTATAGGTGGAGGGTTAGAAACCACGAACGGTGGCCGTCGGAGCCCAGGTCAAGCTCCGGCGGATGGGCTCCCTGTCTGTCTACCAGGCAGGGAGCTCCGGGACCTCTTTGGCTACCAGGGTAAGGTCAAAGAAGAAAGTACCCCAGTCTCCCTGATTTTCAATGTATCATATGGCATTTTCGAAACCCCCCCCCAGACGTGATCGGCCCCCGAAAAGGGGCCGCACCGAAGTTTCCTTTCCACCCCTACCAACTATCAACGTTCCAAAACATGACAACTATCCCCGTTTTTTGGTCCTCGAATCAATAGACAAATCCAAACCCGTCTCCTCCCAATCTGTATTCCTCGTCTCCAAGTTCCTTGAAGGAATCATTGGCAAATCTTTCGAAGCGAAAAAACTACGAACAGGCGAAGTGTTGGTTGAAGTCAAGACGCAGCAGCAAGCCACAAATCTCCTGACCCAAACCCGCATGGCAGATCTGGACATCACTGTCACACCCCACCGCAGCCTCAACAGCTCGCAGGGGGTGATATCTCAGCCAGATCTGCTAAGTGAAACAGAGGCCGACCTTCTGGAAGGCCTGAAGGATCAGGGCGTAACAGCTGTCAGGAGAATCACCATCCGTCGCGACAATGTAGAAATACCAACAAAGCACGTAGTCTTAACATTCAGCAGTTCAAAACTTCCTGAGCACATCAATGCTGGTTTCATTAGGTGTAGTGTACGTCCGTACATACCTAACCCGCGCCGCTGCTACAAGTGCCAGCGGTTCGGGCACGCTACGACTTCTTGCCGCGGCAAACAGACCTGCGCAAAATGCGCCGCACACGACCACCCAACTGAAAATTGTGACTCCACCACCTTCACCTGCGCAAACTGTCAGGGGCCGCACGCGGCATGGTCCCGCAGCTGTGAGAAGTTTCACCAGGAGAAGAAGATAATTCACGTAAAAGTAACCGAGAACATCTCCTTCCCCGAGGCGCGAAAGAGGTTCGCCTCTTTCCCCCTGGGGAGGTACGCCGACGCAGCTCGCCGGGGGGCGGAGCGGCGTCTTGTTTCGGCGGGGACCCAGTACCGCGAGTCGGACTTGGTCCCGCCCCCGCCCCCCTCTGGGTTGCCTCAGGCAGCCCAACCCGCCTCCGCACCGCTCGCTGAGCCAGCAGCGGCTGTGGTGGCAACCACGTCTCGTGGGGATGCTGCTGCACCCACTGTTTCCTCCTCTCCACCGGCCCGAAGCGCCTGCGAGGGCCCGGAGGAGATGGAGCTGGAGGAAACCGCAGCAGTTCCCACCTCCGCCGCACCGCCTGTGCCACCCGGGGCGCTCCTGACGCCCTCGGTGGTCGCGGCCAAAACGAAGGGCACCGCAAAGGGTGCCCAGTCCAAGTCTAGGGGGCCCAGTCCGCTGGGCACCCCCTTGCCCTCAGATGACGACCTAGACGTCGAGCCGTTCCGGCATGCACCACAGCGGAAGGAACGGGCTCCGGCGTCCAGGTCAGTAGACAAAATGAAAAAGCCCCTTCCAAGAGTACAAGCCCCGAAAGCCGACACGTAAACGCACACATACTCCAGTAGATCTAAACTTCAATAATGGGAAGAGAAAATATCATACAATGGAACTGCAGAGGCCTTCTTAAAAATCTTGATGATGTTTATGAGTTACTGCATTCCAATCACCCAAGTGTCATGTGTGTACAAGAAACACACTTAAATTGCAGACATACAAACTTTTTGAATAGTTACCAGGTATTTAGGAAGGACAGGGTTGGTGGTGGTACATCTTCCGGGGGTGTGGCCATCATTGCCCGAAAGTCCTTGGCGTGTCATTCTATCCTGTTACAGACCGTCCTTGAGGCTGTTGCCATTCGTACCATAATTTTCAATAGGCTAATAACTCTATGCTCAGTTTACATCCCTCCTGATTTCCAGCTCTTGAGCTCGGATTTCGAGGGCCTTATGGATCAGCTACCCACACCTTTCATTCTTTTAGGCGACCTCAACGCACATAACTCTCTTTGGGGCTCTACTCGCACAGATGCCCGAGGTCGCCTTATCGAAAAATATCTAACATCTTCGGGAGCATGTCTATTCAATACAAACAAGCCTACATACCATAATATAGGACACAATAGTTATTCACACCTCGATTTGGCGATTGGCTCTGCAGTACTCTTTCCATCTCTAGAATGGGACGTTGGCACTAACCCATATGGCAGTGACCACTTCCCAACCACATTAACATACTTAGGTAAAGGCCCGAGCAGTCCATCTTCCCATAACAGGTTCAATGAAGATAGAGCGAACTGGAGTACATTTACAGAAACATCTAAACTACACCACACATCCATTGAACACCTACACGTTGAAGAAGCTACCCAACTCCTCACGGCGCACATCCTCGACGCCGCTGAGAAGTCCATTCCCCACGCCTCTGGTGCTCCGCGCAATCAGAGGAGGCCGTGGTGGAATGAGGACTGTAGGCGGGCGCGAGAGGCCCAGAACAAGGCGTGGGGTATCCTTCGACGGTACCCCACGTCGGGCAACCTTATTTTGTTCAAACGGGCAAAGGCGTTAGGAAAACGTGTGCGCCGTGAGGCAAAACGAGAGAGTTGGCGCACCTTCCTTACATCTATTAACTCGTACACAGACACACACAAAGTCTGGACACGAATACGAAAACTAAAAGGACAACAGACACACAGCCTGCCCCTGGTTAGTACAACAGGGGACACACTGGAAGACCAGGCTAACACACTTGCACAACACTTTCAACACGTTTCCAGCTCTGCACACTACACAAACACTTTCCTGAGACATAAAACCACTTGTGAAAAGAAGTCCTTACATGATAATAACAGGTCAAAATCTGGTTACAACTCTGAATTTACTCTTTATGAGCTGAAGGCTGCCCTGAGCACATGTAAACCTTCAGCTCCAGGCGCAGATCAGATTACATACACAATGATACAACACCTACACCCAGATACTCTTGAAACACTCCTACACTTATACAACAACATATGGCTTTCGGGGCACATTCCGAAATCTTGGAGGGAGGCTATTGTAGTGGCGTTCTTGAAGGAGGGTAAGGACCCGTCTTCTCCCGCCAGTTACCGACCCATCGCCCTCACAAGCTGCCTGTGCAAGCTTCTCGAGAAGATGATTAACAGGAGACTCGTGTACTTCTTAGAATATAATGGTCTTCTCGAGAGCTGCCAGGCCGGCTTCAGGGTGGGGCGATCCACAAACGACCAACTCGTCGCCCTTGAGTCGTATATAAAGGATGCCTTTGTCCACAAACAGTTTTGTGCTACGGTCTTTTTTGATCTCGAGAAAGCCTACGATACCGCTTGGCGATACGGGATACTTTGCGACCTAAAAGCCTTCGGTGTCTCGGGAAATATGTTTAATACACTTCGTAGCTACCTGGCGGAGCGAACCTTTCGTGTGAGAGTTGGCACTGCCCTTTCAAATGTTTTCCTGCAGGAAAACGGCGTGCCTCAAGGCGGCGTTTTGAGCTGCACATTGTTCATTGTCAAGATGAACTCACTTCGAAAGGCGTTGCCACGAACCATTTCCTGTACAATATATGTAGATGATGTGCAAATTTCTTTTAAATCATGCAATATGTCAATCTGCGAACGCCAAGTCCAGCTTGGTGTCAACAAACTAGCAGGCTGGGCAGATCAGAACGGTTTTAAGCTGAACCCAGTCAAGAGCACTTGTGTTGTGTTTTCCAAAAGGCGTGGGATCAGGCCAGATCCAGACATCAAACTGAATGGTGTCTCGATTCCGGTCAAAAAAGAACACAAGTTCCTCGGTATAATTCTTGATGAAAAACTTTCCTTTATTTCTCATATGAAACAACTAAAACAAAAATGTCTTAAAACAATGAATATCCTTAAGGTTCTCTCACACCAATCCTATGGTTCCGATAAAGAACTCCTGCTGCGCTTGTATACTGCTTTGGTTGGGTCTCGTTTGGACTATGGCAGTGTGGTATATGGGTCGGCGAGTAAAACAGCATTGCGAATGCTTGACACAGTACTACACTTGGGGCTACGGCTTGCGTCGGGTGCTTTTCGCACTAGCCCTGTCGAGAGTCTATATGTTGAATGTAATAAGTGGAGCCTTGAGAACCAGCGAACGTACATGGACTTGCTTTATGCTTTTAAAATTTCATCTCAGAATAACCACCCTTTTTATCCTGTCCTTAACGATACATCCACATCTGTGCTGTTTGTAAATCGCCCGTCCATTACTCCGCCTTTTTCACTTCGAGCGAGAGAGCGAGCCTCGGATCTGAGTGCTTCGTTTTTAGACGTGTACAGGTCATCCTCTTTAAACATTTTACCGCCTTGGCAAGTTCGCCCTGTGTCCTGTGACCTTTCTTTTATAAAGCTTGACAAAAATCGGGTACCGCGAGCTGCAATACTTCAGCACTTTCTTTCTTTGCAGTTCAAATACCCACGTGCTGAATTCTACAGTGACGCTTCTAAAACCTCCACTATGGTGTCGTGCGCTGCTCATGGTCCAAATTTCAATGCAGCCAGAACCATGAGCGTGCACACAACAATTTTTTCAGCAGAGGCGTACGGAATTTTACTGATTGTACGACATATCCTTGAAAATCAAATTCCCAATTCTATCATCTACACAGATTCTTTGAGTGTTGTTCGCGCATTATCATCGCATAAACCACCCAAAAACCACATAATTAATCTTGTATTCAACACTATCATGTCGGTGTATGCGGAGAAGCATCGGCTGCTCCTCTGCTGGGTCCCAGGACACGCTGGGATCGCTGGGAACGAGTTGGCGGACGAGAGGGCCGGTGCTGCTGCACTCAGGAACACTGTCGACATAACAAGCGTACCATATACAGACCTCAAGCCTCACATAAAACAGCACTTGCGCAGAACATGGCAAACACACTGGGACGAACAGACAGACAACAAACTACACGTAATTAAGCCACACTTGGGACGGTACACAACTGACTCACACAACAGACACACAGAAGTCGCCTTGGCAAGGCTACGGATAGGGCACACCCATGCGACGCACTCGTATCTGCTGACGGGATCTCCTAGACCCCAGTGCGGCAGGTGCGGAGAGGCCCTATCCGTAGTGCACATACTAATCACATGCAAGGCACTTCACACAACACGACACAAACACTTCAGAGAACTCTACAGACAACATCTCCCCCTACATCCATCGTTTTTCCTAGGTGATGATGCCATTGTTTCCGTGAAACGTGTGTTTGAGTATTTGTCCGACGTCAAGTTTTTAAACTTCATTTCCTATCACGCATCATGAAATCTGGCCCTATACACCAGCCATGCTCATTGTCGTGTTGTGATTTTACTTTTGTTTTTGCTGATTTTACTTAGTGTCTAAGGTTTCACCCCTATCATCGACTATTGTTTTGGCGCTCTTTGCCCCAGTTGGCCTTGCGCCATAAACATCCAACGATCAGCATCAAGGAGAACACAGTCGCCCAGATAGCCGAATTGGTAAGGCATTCGAGATCTAATCGAAAGGCGTGGGTTCGGTCCCCACTCTGGGCGCGTTTTTTTCTTGCTTTCTTTCTTCCTTATATAAAAAAAATCTTAACATCATTAACGATAGTAAAACATAGAGCCTAACCACACCCCTATGCCTCCTTTGGCGTTGTAGACTGCCGACCTATGTTTCTGTATTTCCTCAACGAGCCCCTCATTTACTTACTATATTAATCTGCGAAAGCCTAGCGAGGGACTCGGTTCTGGCAGCCTTGATGCCTAGGTAGCATAAGACGGCTCCCCGCCATTTACCCGCTCATGACAGGCTGTAGACCTTTGAGTCACGCCCCGGGGGTTAAAAAGAAGGTCCCCTTCTCCTGGTGTAGTCAGAGTGGCGCTGGCTACCACCCTCCAGCGTCAGATACACTTCTAGTAAATATAAATAGCCCTGAAAGTGAAGGAGAACACAGTCGCCCAGATGGCCAAATTGGTAAGGCATTCGACATCTAATCGAAAGGCGTGGGTTCGGTCCTCACTCTGGGCGCGTGTTTTTCTTTCTTTCTTTCTTTCTTATATTAAAAAAAATTTCTTAACTTCACTAACGATAGTAAAAAAATAGAGCCTAACCGCACCCCTATGCCTCCTTTGGCATTGTAGACTGCCGACCTATGTTTCTGTATATATATATATATATATATATATATATATATATATATACACAAAGTAGAAGTACGCTCTTCGGAGACTTTATTTCCAACGTTTCGACCTGAGACAGGTCTTCCTCAGGAATTCCTCAGGATTCCTGAGGAATTCCTGGTCTTCCTCAGGATTCCTGAGGAAGACCTGTCTCAGGTCGAAACGTTGGAAATAAAGTCTCCGAAGACCGTACTTCTACTTTGTGCGTATTCCTGCAGCAACTAAGGACTCCACTTCACGACTATATATATATATATATATATATATATATATATATATATATATATATATATATAGCGAATCAGAATAGGAAATGAGGGGCTCGTTGAAAATAACACAGAAATAATAGTTGGCAGTCAAGAAAACCTCGGACATCAAAGGGGAGGTTGTTGTAGGGTATTGAAACAGACAAAGAATTTGGAAAGAAAGAAAGAAAGGGACGAAAAAATGCCCGCCAGGTGGGATTCGAACCCACGAACTCCAGAATACCAGTCTGGTGCGATTACCACTACGCTACCAGAGGGGCGATTTTCCCCTTACCTTTCTGGGGTATTTATGTTTAGGTATTTTTGTTTCCTGTGCCTGGGGGTGGTAGCCAGCGCCACTCGGACTACTCGGGGTAAAGGGGACCTTGTTTTTAACACCCGGGCTGTGAAACTTGAGTCACGGCCCGGTGGTTAAAAAGACGATCCCCTTCGGATTTCACCTGGCGGTCATTTTTTCTTCACTTTCTGTCTTTCTTTCCTAATTCTTTATCTGTTTCATTTACCTACCACATCATCCCCTTTGCTCTCCGTGGTTTTCTTGACTGCCAACTATTACTTCTGTGTTATTTTTAATGTACCTCTCATTTCCTATTCTGATTCGCTACAGGCATAGCGAGGGCTTCGGTTCTGGCAGTCTTGGTGCCGTAGGAATCTTAAGAGGGTTCAACGCTGGTCGACCACTCTCGACATGTCGTAGACACTCGACTCACGGCCCGGGGATTAAAAAGAAGGTCGCCTTCACCCCGAGTAGTCCGAGTGGCGCTGGCTACCACCCCCAAGCACTGGAAACAAAAATACCTAAACATAAATACCCCAGAAAGTGAAGGGGAAAATCGCCCCGCCGGTAGCGCAATGGTTATCGCACCAGACCGGTATTCTGGAGGTCGTGGGCTCGGATCCCACCTGGCGGGCATTATTTCTCACTTTCTTTCTTTCTTTCCAAATTTTTTATCTGTGTCAATACCATACAACATCCTCCCCTTTGCTGTCCGAGGTTTTCTTGACTGCCAACTATTATATATATATAAATATATTTATATACATATGTATGGTACTGGAGATTGTAGTCTCCGACCTGACGACATACCTTGGGGTTATTGTGCGCCAATCTCCCCTGTACAACCGACGGGCTATGTGCCTGACGAAGGGCTACTATGGGCCGCGTGATGATGGCAGGCGCAGGGTGCTGCGCGAGAGAAGAGGAGGCACAGTCAGCATCGCGTGGTTCACTCTGTTTTTATTCACTTTACTTCGTTTATTCCAAATTCCAGTTTTTCCTCTTCTCTCAGTTAGCGCCCATTTCCTGGCCAATCACCCTGTGTGGGTACGAGCCATTTTTTTCGAACCAAACAACCAAGAGAACGCACCAAGACATCGGTCTGCGCTGCCTTACCCGCCTCAGGTCTCTGGATCTTTCCAAGCATCTTGCCGGTCACCAGCTTTAAATGCCTTATAGAGTGGTGAAGGTGCAGTTCCCGTTTGCCTTTCCAGTTTAGACCAGTATCACAAGAAATTCATCGTGAAATGGCGCTACAGCAGCATGAACCCATCATGTGCTTCGATTCTCTTCCTCAAGGCGACCCTGCCAAGTTCTCCAGCGCCGACGATCATGACGCAGAAGACGGGCTGTCATCTTTCGAAAGATTCAGTGCCCACAACCGCTGGTATGACCCGACGAAGCGTGCTGACGTCGGCTTTACCCTTACTCAAATAGCCGAGCGGTGTTTCCCAACGATGCCGACATGACAACTTGGTCTGCCTTCAAAACGAGATTCTTAGAAGTGTTCGGTCGCCCCGCCGTCCGCAAGCTTAAGGGTGAATAGAGCTTACGTTGGTGCGCGCCGCTTGCCGACAAACGGTACACGAGCTATATTGTGGACGTTGTCGACCTCTGTAGGCGCGTAAATCCTGCTATGCCCGAGTCCGAGGTGATCAAGCACGTCTTGAAAGGCATCGAGGACGGCGCGGTCCAGATGTTGCTCAGCAAGGACCTCGAGTCGGATGGAGACGTCATAAGATGGTGTCTTAGCTACGACGAGCTCAGGAATCAGCGCATATCAGGCCTCACTTTCGCCACTTGCATTCTCAGGTCATCTTGAACCTCTTCTTCAACACATTGAACAATTCGTGCGGAAAGAGGTTGCACGTCAACTGAACCTTCAGCCATTGGCATCCACGGCTTCATGCCCCTTACCTCCGATGGTGCTCCGCGTAATTGAAGACCAATTCGCAGAAAAGCTGCCGTCAGGCCGGAAGCCTGCCTCCTCGAGCGTGCAACTGGTCCCGCTGTGACTGCTCACCTCGACTTGCCTATGGCGGTGCGGGCGGCCGCACGTGTGGCGGCGCCTCTCTTTTCACTTATGGCAGCACATATTCCTTCAACCATGGCGGTACCCTTTGCGTTACCTGTGGCAGGGCCTTATACGTATATTGCTATTTGTGTGCAGCCACCGCCCGCAAGATTTAAGCCGCTGCAGTACGCCACAAGTGAGTGGGTGCTCCCATATCCTCGTGCGGCAGCTCAAGCCCCCAACCCATGGAGAACGCCTGATAACGGCCCCATATGTTTCGTTTGTAACGTTCCCGGACATGTCGCACGTTTCTGCCGACGCCGACCACTTCAGACGAGTGAACTTTCTCGAGCGCCCGCCTTTGGCTCTCAGCCCCATTCAGCGTCTGTTCCTTCTGGCTCAACGGCTACTGCGTATTCACCCGACGGCCTTCCATTTTCTGGACGCCATTATCCTTTCCCATGCCGCCGTTCCATTTCCTATATGCGCCCCCGTGTGATCCCTTCAGCCGAGGGAAACTTGCAGCCGCAGTTCCTGAGGCACGAGCTGCGAAACCGTCGAACCTCCTAAGTCCTGATATTTCGCCTGGTGATGTGATTGATGTAATTGTGGATGGTACCCCGGCACTCCCGCTTATTTCCACTGGAGCAGCAGTGTCTGTGATCCATGAGTATTTTTGCCGCAAAATTCGTAAGGTGCTGACGCAGCTTTCAGGATTCACTCTTCGCACTGGTAACGCACAGCCCGTTCAAGTGCTAGCCATGTGCACTGCTGGCGTTACCATTCCAGCCATTCCCCACATTGTTGAACTTGTCGTCCTACGCTCATGCTCTCACGACGTCATCCTCGGCTGGGATTTCTTGTAACATAAACGCGGTGTCATCGATTACTTCCGTGCAAAAGTGGAACTCTTTTCACCGAATGATGGTGCGGCGGAGACTAGTAGCGTGAAATTGGTTGCTTTCGAAGATGCTTCCATTTTCCATCCTCTTCCGTTATTGTAACTGTATCGCCGCCGGATGTTCCGAACGCCACGGTTCTCTTCACGCCATCCAGTCTGTTTTTGTCGCGCACAAACCTACTCTTGCCGTTCGCTGTCATGAACATCAGAAGTGGTTCGAGCATCACGCAAATTTCTTACTCGTCTGCTTGTTCGTCTCGAGTTCTTCGCGGCGAATGTCTTGGGTGCGCTGAAGATGTTGCGCCACACCTCGTTGTCGGCAAACTGAACGAGTCAGCCCAAGGCCATCTCGACGCGCTAAGCCCTGACACCACTTTCAGGCTGGCGTTTTTTCTACCTTCCATATATACTGGCCTCACCGCGGAGCAAACAGACGAGCTCCAGGTTCTTCTACAATGATTCCGCACATCCTTCGACTCCCACCAAACAACTTTAGGGCGCACATCAAGTGTCTGTCATCAGGTTGACACCGGGAATCACGCACCACTGCACCAGCGACCATACCGCGTGTCACCCAAGGGACGCCACGTTCTCACCGAGCATGTAGGCGACATGCTGTCCGGGACGTTATTCGACCCTCCACGAGTCTTTGGGCTTCTCCAGTCATGCTCGTCACAAAGAAGGATCCGTCTATTAGATTTTGTGTGAACTGCAGACGTCTAAACAAGATTTTACAGAAGGACGTGTACCCGTTACCACTGCTTGCAAGGTGCCGAGTTCTTTTCTTTATTAGATCTGCGCTCGGGTTACTGGCAAGTACCCATGGCTGAGGCTGACCGACCTAAAACAGCATTTGCGACATCGAATGGGCTCTACGTATTCAACGTCATGCCCTTTGGACTGTGTAATGCGCCAGGGGCATTCGAGCGAAGGATGGACAATGTTCTGCGTGGGCTGAAGTGGCGTATCTGTATATGCTACCTTGACGACATTGTCGTGTTTTCACCGGACTTTACGACCCTCCTCCAGGGACATGACTGAGTCCTTACGTGCCTTACTTCGGCTGGACTGCAAATGAACCTCAAGAAATGCCGTTTTGCTGCCCGCACACTTGCGATATTAGGTCATGTGGTATCTAAAGACGGCATCCCAGCCGATCAAGCCAAGCTGTGTGCGGTCCGCGAGTTCCCTAAACCGACCACAATGAAGCAGCTTCGAAGCTTTATTGGGCTTTGCTCCTACTTTCGGCGATTTGTCCGGAACTTCGCGTCTATCATCGCACCATTGACGCCGCTGATCGGTGACGCCAAAGAAGTTTTAAACTGGTCAAGGGCTTCCGAGAGAGCGTTTGAGACCTTACGAAGCCTTCTGACATCACCGCCAATATTGCGTCATTTTTATCCTACCGCGCCTACTGAACTTCACATGGACACCAGTGGTACCGGTCTCGGCGCTCTCCTGGCTCAACGCAAGGGTGGTTTTGACGAGTATGTCGTTGCGTACGCAAGTTACGCTCGGACAAAAGCGGAGTACAACTACTCCGTCACAGAAAAAGAGTGCTTTGCAATTGTTTTGGCGATTAGTAAGTTTTTACCCTACCTCTATGGCCACCCTTTCGAAGTAGCCAGGGACAACCATGCTTTATGCTGGTGGGCATCGTTAAAGGACCCGTCCGGAAGTCTGGCCCGCTGGTCACTTCGGCTCCAGGAGTACGACGTTCGTGTTGTTTACCGCTCAGGAAGAAGACACACCGACGCAGACGTCCTTTTTCGTTCGCCATTGCCACCGGGAGCCACTACGTCAGCGCTGGTGTCGAATACAGACGTGTCGTCGCTACAAATTGGCGACATGACAACCGAGCAGCAGAAAGACGTGTGGATAGCTTCGGTACTAGACTTCCTTGCAAACCCTACAACGACTTCCACATATCGCACTGTGCGGCGCCAAGCAGCGCATTTTGCCGTTCGAGGAGCTCCTATACTGGCGTAACTATTCTGCAGAAGGCCGCAAACGGTTGCTAGTAATACCGCGTCACTTGCGCTCACATATATGCGCATTGTTTTATGCTGACGCCCAGTGTGGCCATCTTGGCACACTAAGACATATCAGCGCCTACGCCTACGCTACTACTGGCCAGGCATGTACACGTTCGTCGCGATGTACATTCGGTCCTGCACTGACTGCCAGAGTAGTAAGACCACTTCACGGCACCCCACTTGAGAGCTGCGGCTGCTACCATGCCCGGAACGATCTTTTTATCACGTTGGGATTGACCTCTACGGACCCCTTACAAGCACTCCATCAGGCAACCGTCGGATCATCGTCGCGGTGGATCACCTGACTCGATAAGCCGAAACAGCTGCCTTGGCCACCGCAACGGCACGCGACGGCACCTATTTTCAACTGCGGCGTTTGGTTTTACGAAACGGTGCACCCGGAGATCTGCTTAGCGAACGAGGCCACGTATTTCTCTCTGACGTCGTGGAGGCGCTGGTAAAGCAATGTCGGATTGTCCACAGAACCACGACTTCATACCACCCAAAGAACAGTGGCCTAACTGAAAGGTTCAACCGCACCCTTGGAGATAACCTCTCTAAGTACATGTCGTCCGACTATTCAAATTAAAAAATGGTAAGGTAAGATGCGGTTTTTTGGCACAGCAACCTTTCGGTTATAATGCGCCAGACGCAGGGTAGAATAATTAAGCGACGGTTAAACGATGTTATTCAAGGTGTTGTGAGGATTTAAATCATTTTAAAAGGACTCAAAGAGGCACATAGCTAAAACCGGTGTAGAAGGCCGGTGTCCTCAAAAAATTGGAAAACGTTACTAAAATCCACCAACGGTTCATCACTAAGTGAAAGCGCAGGGTGTAAAGGGATGCAAAAGGTGTATAATGCTTTGAAATGTCTGATGCGTGCTGCTTCAAGGTGTGGGCAGCTTATTAAAACATGAAGTACAGTAAGAGGTTCTCCACAGTGGTCACACATGGGTTTCTGTTCTTTCTGGACCAGGAAGCCGTGTGTGAGCACAGTGTGACCTATTCGCAGTCGGCATAAAATAACCTCATAAAAACGATTCCTGTGTCTGCAACTTTTCCATTCAGATAGGTATGGCTTCACTAGGTGTAACTTATTTTGAGTCTGTCTGTCCCATTCAGTTTGCCAGTACATTGTAATGGACTTTCTTATGGCGTTCCGAAGGTTCTGGTAAGGAACCTTGGACTTCGTTATTGCACAATCCTTAGTATAGTATGCTGCTCTATCGACAGTTTCATTTTCTGGAATGCCAATGTGGCTTGGTACCCAACAAAAGACGACACTAACCCCTGCCGATGTGACGCAGCACAGTCGATTTTTTAGCATACCTACAGCCGCATTCTTTGAAAGGACAATGGAGGTCAAAGCACGTATGGCGCTTAAGGAATCTGTAAAAATTGCCACTTTCTGTAGTCCATTTGCTATTACGTCTTCAATAGCTCAGGTTATACCAAATACCTCTGCAGTGAAGACACTGCCCTCATCAGCTATCCTCTCAGCTACAGTAACTGCCGACGAGTTTACAAAAGCATAACCGGTGTGACCAGCAGTTTATGAACCATCAGTAAAGTAGTGGCAATAGCTACTGTATTTATCGTTAAGTGAAAGAAATTCTTGGCGCAAAAGCTGGTGTGGAAAAGCTTTCTTGTCGTATTTAAACAGCGAGAGGTCACATTTGACAGCACTATAGTCCCAAGGGGCTAAAGCGTCCGAGAAACTCAGAAGAGTTGGCGGGCATATCTTGAAAGAGTACAGAGTCATGTGCTCCTCCAAACGGAGGGCAAGAGGGCGGACCACTCTTGGTTTGTTCTCAGAGAGCTTCTTGTACTTATTTTCAAACAATTCTCTGGCACAAGGATGGTCATTTATGCATGCTATTTTGGCTGCATATACTCCACTTAGGTACACTCGACGGTACTGCAGAGGCCACTCAGTGCACTCAACGTAAAGACTATCAACAGGGGAGGTACGATATGCACCTGACGCAAGTCTGAGGCCCAAGTTGTGCACTGGATCGAGTGAGGTGAGAACAGATTGGCGAGCTGACCCATAAACAATACAGCCATAATCAAGACGAGACCGTAGAAGTGAGCCGTAAATTCGGAGCAAACATGCACGGTCGGCCCCCCATGACTTGTGCGACAAAATTTTCAATATGTTAAGTGTCCTCATGCAGGTATATTTTGAGTGTCTTTATGTGAGCCCCAAACGTTAACTTGGAGTCATAAATGAAGCCCAAGAATTTGTGCTCACTGTGTACTGGAACGAGCATATCCCTGATTTTTATTTCAGGTTTGGCATGAATACCTCGTTTCCGCGTGAAACACACACATGCACACTTCTCAGGAGAAAAGCGAAAATCGTTTTCATCTGCCCATCCTTGCAACCGATTGACCGTAGTCTGGATTTGTCTTTCACAGACTGATTGATTACATGACGAAAAGGCAATCTGCAGGTCATCGACGTAAAGGGAGTACATAACCGGTCGAGGAATAACCTTTGCTAAGGAATTTATTTTAATGGCGAAGAGTGTCACACTTAGCACACTGCCCTGAGGTACTCCATTTTCCTGGCTGAAAGAACGGGAGACTGCATTGCCCAGTCTCACAGTAAAGGTTCGTTCTTGAAGAAAATCTTGTACACATGAAAACATTCGCCCTCTGATTCCCATTGCTGCCATATCCTGCAGAATTCCATACCGCCAAGTGGTATCATAAGCCTTAGCCATATCAAAAAAGACAGCAAGGCAAAAGTGGTTGTTAACGAAAGCATCTCGTATCATTGTTTCAAGCCGAACAAGGTGGTCAGTTTTAGACCGAAACTGCCGAAAACCACATTGAAACCTATCTAAGTAACCTGAACGTTGGAGAACAAAGACCAATCTAAAATTGACTATCCGCTCAAATGTCTTGCACAGACAACTGGTCAACGTTATGGGTCGGTAGCTTGATGGACAGTCGGGTGGCTTGCCATCTTTCAGTAACGGAATTACGACAGCCTTTTTCCATGCTTTGGGCCGCCTACCCGTTTTCCAGATTTTATTAAAGAACTTCAGAAGCACTTCTGAGCAGCTATCATTTAGGTGTTGTAGAAAGCGTAGTGAATAAGGTCAGGGCCAACGAAAGTACCCTTGCACTGAGCTAGTGCTCTTTTAAGTTCGTACAATGTGAATTGTTGGTTACAGTCTTCAGTGTTGTTGCTAGTATTTTTAATCCTGAGCTTTTCAGCACTAGCCTTATGTCTCATGAACTCTTGTGTGTAATTTTTATCGCTAGAAACATCTGAAAAGTGGGCACCTAAAACATCCGCTTGCGTTTGCAACAAATCGTTCCCACCATCGGTAGAAAAAAGTGGTACCGTAAACCGTCTGTAGATGCCTTTGACTTTGCGTACATGGTCCCAGCCTTTTTTTGCGGGAGTGGTAGTGTTTATTGTGCTTACAACGTTTTGCCACGAGTTTCTTTTTGCTTCTTTTCTGATTTTTCTGGCAGCAGCTCGGGCAGCCTTAAAGCTCAAGCAGTTGTCCATGGTAGGGTACCGTCTGAACACACCCCAGGCCTTGTTTTGCTTTTTCCGGGCTTCGCGACTGGCATCATTCCACCACGGCTATGGCTGCTTAGGGATTCGGCCACATGATTGTGGGATGGCTTGTTTAGCAGCTTTAACAAGTTCCTCGCAAATGTAGGCTTTTGCTTCATCTATGGACATACCCCTCATGTCAACTCCCTCAAAACTGACCAGATCCTTAAATTTTCCCAGTCTGCTCTCTCGAGCCTCCATCGGGGTGGACAGTTTTCGACGGCTGGAAGTGGCTGCACGTCTCGCAACAACGCGGGAAAGTGGTCACTTCCGTCTGGATCGTTCACTACACTCCACTCAAAGTCCATCTCGAGCTCTGGCGACCCAACACAAAGGTCTAACGCAAAAAAGTTTCCCGTAACCGCAGAAAAATATGTCTTGTCTCCATTATTGAACACAAAAAGACTGTTATTCATCAACCACTGTTCGATTTGTTTTCCCCGACTGTCGATTTTGTCACCTCCCCATAGGCAGTGATGGGCATTACAGTCCCCCATAATAACAAATGGTGCAGGCAGTTGCTCAATAAGATCATTTAGTTCCTGTAATTACACATTATCAGGTGGTGGCAGATAAAGTGAGACAACAGTGACCAGTTTGTTGACATAAACTT
The DNA here is from genome assembly GCF_048455015.1 of Haemaphysalis longicornis. Classification (NCBI taxonomy): domain Eukaryota; kingdom Metazoa; phylum Arthropoda; class Arachnida; order Ixodida; family Ixodidae; genus Haemaphysalis; species Haemaphysalis longicornis. The sequence continues at coordinate 25,251,127 of NW_027526233.1, read as the reverse complement.
GTGCTGCAACGGCCTCCAGTGTAGTGTCAAGTTGTATTGTCTTTAGAATTGTGCCCTGTGCCACAATCAAAGCCACACCCCCTGAAGCGCGGGTGCTCTCTTCTCTGTCCTTTCTGAGGAGGTGATAACTGCGGAGAATTTTATCGTGTCTTTTTGTTAAATTTGTCTCCTGCAATGACACCACTTGGGGCTCATATTCATCTAACAACTTGTGCATGTCGTCAATGTTGTGAATTAAACCTCTACAGTTCCAGTGGATGAAGGGAACCGGCATTTTAGTTTTTCGGATGAGGTACAATTACTTTTTTTTTACTTTTTGTCAGGTGGTTTCCTTGCAGGAGGTTCACTCCTTGCAGGGATCTTGGATGCGTTCTTCCCAGTACCTTTAGAAGGCACGGGTAGGAGAGATGTTGAGTGTCTTCCAGTGCCCCTTTGGGGTCCTGAAAGGGATGAGGTGGAGGGAACAACGTCCATGGCCTCCTCAGCCGGAGCAGAGAGGGCCGGTGGTTGCACAGCCTCGGGGGCCCGAGCGCATGCAGTCGGCTGTGGCTGTGCTGGCTGCTGCACGGGGGGAGACTGGGCAAGGGCCAGGTCAGCAGAGCTAAACTGCGTCCCTACCTATGCCCGAGGCGGCCCGGCCCCCCAGCGCGCCACCTCGGCGAAAGTGCCTTTTTGCACAAACGAGAAGCGTCTTCGCGCTTCTTGAATTGACAGACCTTCTTTTACCTTGATAGACATTATTTCTTTTTCATTTTGGAATTTCTGGCATTTCCGTGAGTACGCAGGGTGTGGCCCTGCACAATTGACACACTTTACTTCCTGCGCTGCGCAGGAGTTCGCGTCATGATCAGTACTCGCGCACTTGGCGCGCGTCTCTTTGCCCCGACAGCTCTGCAGTGTGTGACCAAACCTCTGGCACTTAAAGCACCGGCGTGGGTTTGGGATGTATGGACGGACTCGATGGACTACATAGCCAAGTTTCAGGGATTCAGGGAGCTTGGTGGAGTTGAAAGTCAAGACAAGGTGATTAGTGGGGATGTCAATGTCGTTACGTCGGATCATGATACGCCTGACAGCAGTAACATTTTCCTCTTGCAGGCCCTCTAAGACTTCATCCTCCGTGAGGTCTGCGAGGTCAGGATCTGAAATCACTCCTTGGCATGAGTTTAGGCTTCGGTGAGCCGATACTTTTATAGTTAGGTTTGCTAACCTTTGCATTGCAAACACTGCATCAGCCTGGGCTTTGTTTTCGCATTCAATGAGGATACCTCCAGAGGACATCTTTGTAGCTTTGCATTTACCGCCGAGGACAGCTTCCAGTTCTTTAGCGACTACGAATGGCGAGGCCTTTCGTAGGGGGCACTGGCTGTCGGTGGATTCGATAACAAGAAATCTTGGAAAGCTTTGTTCTTTTAGTTGGAATGGGACCCTTGATACAGGGTAGCTTACTGCGGTGCGAACTCGTTTCCGAGCCCGATCATGAGGAGGTTTTGTCGTAGCCATAAACTAGCAAATAAACATTCAGCAGCCATGCTGAATGTTTATTTCAGCAGCCAGTAGTGTCAGACACAACGATATACCATGCGGTTAGTGTGCGCCAGTCTACCCTGTATAACCGACGGGGTATGTGCCGGAGAAAGGGTTACTATGGGCCGCATGATGATGGCAGGCGCAAGGTGCTGCGTGAGAGAAGACGAGGCACAGCATCGCGTGGCTCGCTTTAAGAGAACGCACCGAGACCCCGGTCTGCGCTGCCTTACCCGTCTGTGGTCTCTGACTCTTGCCAAGCGTCTTTCCAGTCTCCAGCTATAATCGCCCTTATATTATATATATCTATATTTATATATATCCCTGAACGGGGCACCTTGAGCAATCTTGGTGACGGTACTGGCGATACCACGGACCCCGATTCCCCAAAACATAAGCTGGAACCAACTATGGCGATAGGTGGAATGGTGGTGGGCAGAAACTAGGAACGGTGGCCGTTGGAGCCCAGGTCAAGCTCCGCCGCATGGGCTCCCTGTCTGTTTACCAAGCAGGAAGCTCCGGGACCTCTTCAGCTATCAGGGTAAGGCTGACGAAGAAAGTACCCCCGTCTCTCTGCTTTTATACTATGCCGTAGGGTATTCTCAACCCCCCCCCCCAAACCTGATCGGTCCCTGAAAAGGGGCTGCACAGAAGTTTCGATCCCACCTCTTCCAGCAACTGCCTTTTCAACAACCGTGAATAACTCTATGCTCGTTTTCTTGTGATAGAGTCAGCTGACTCAACAAGACCTGTTTCTTTCCTGTTAGTATTCTTGGTTTCTAAATTTCTACAAAGCAAAATAGGTGGAAAATATCAAGCCAAAAAACTCAGGACCGGAGAAATCATAGTTAAACTCAATGCCGAACAACAAGCCCGCACTCTTGCACAAACCCACATCCATGATCTTGACATCACGGTCACACAACATCGGAGCCTCAACAGCTCCCAGGGTGTGATTTGTGAGACAGATCTTCTTACCATGCAAATGCAGACAATCCTAAAGGTTTAAAGGATCAGGGTGTCAAAGCCGTCCGCGTATCACGATGCGCAGGGATGATAAGATAATCCCTACGAGACAAATTATCCTGACCTTTAACCGGTCCCCGCTTTCTCAAGATATCAACGCAGGCTTCATTCGATGCTCCATTTGTTGTTATATTCCGAACCCGCACCGCTGTTTCAAATGCCAGCGGTTCGAGCACAGTACAACCTCTTGCCGTGGAAAAACAACCTGTGCGAAATCGCCGCGAGGGGTGACCCCACCGAAAACTGTAATTCTGAAAACTTAACATGTTCAAACTGCAAGGGCCTACATACGGCCTATTCCAGGAAATGCAAGAACTTCCCAGTAGAAAAGAAAATAATCAATCTCAAAGTGACAGAAAACAACACCTTCCCAGAGGCGTGGAAGAGGTTCGCCTCTTTCTACCTGGGGTGGTACGCCGACGCAGCTCGCCGGGGGGCTGAGCGGTGTCTGGTCTGGACACGGACCCAGTTCAGCGAGTCTGACCTGGTCCCTCGTCTGCCCCCCCGCTGGGTTGCCTCCGGCAGCCCAAACAAGCATCACGCCGCTTCCTGAGGCAGCAGCGGCTGTGGGGCAATCCAGCTCTGTCGGAACCGGTGCCGCTCATGCCTCTTTTCCCCATTCTTCAGTGCGTTGGAGGGTGCCAACGGGAGAGACACCGCGGACCCCGCACCGGCTCCCGCACCGGCCCCCACCGGCTCTCACCGTGCCACTTCTGGTGCCCCCGACGCCCGTGGCGGGGGCAGCTCAAACGAAGGGCTCCCAAAGGGGGGCCAGGTCTGGGGGACCCGGTTCGACAGGCCCCCTCAGGACATCTGATGACAATATGGATCTCGCGCCGTGCTTGCCTGCAACGCAGCGCAAGGAGTGGCCTCCGGCGTCCAAGCCTACAGAAAGGCCCAAAAAGCCCAATCCAAGACTAACAGCCCCGAAAGACGACTCATGAACACACACACACACACACACACACACACGCGCGCGCGCGCGCGCGCGCGCGCGCACGCACACGCACACGTACACGCACACGCACACGCACGCACACGCACACGCACACGCACGCACACCGACACACACAAACACACACACTCTAGTCATTCCTAAATGGAAATAATGGGAAGAGAAAAAATAATCCAATGTAACTGCAGAGGCCTGCATAAAAATCTTGACGATGTGTAAGAGATGCTGCAATCCAGCCAGCCAAGTATCATGTGTCTCCAAGAAACTCACCTCAATTTCAAACAAACAAACTTCTTAAATAGGTACATGGTATTCGGAAAGGACAGGGTTGGCTGCACCCACTCTTCCGGCAGTGTGGCCATTGTCGCCCAAAACTCATTGGTATGCCACCCTCTCTCTTTAAATACTTTCGTTGACGCTGGAGCAATCCGTACGATAATATTCAATAGGTTGATAACAATATCCTCCATCTACATCTCTCCTGATTTTGCACTTCTGAGCTCCGACTTCGAGGCACTGGTTGATTAGCTGTCCGAACCATACATACTAGCAGGCGAACTTAATGCACACAACTCACTTTGGGGCTCCTCAAGAACGAATGCCCGAGGTCGCCTGATAGAGATCTTTCTTACATCCTCCGAAGCATGCCTTTTCAATAAAAAACAGCCTACATACCTTAAAAGCCTTTGGAAAGCGTGTGCGTCGTGAGGCGAAAAGGGAGAGTTGGCGCGCTTTCCTTGCATCTATCAACACATACACAGACACTCACTGGGTATGGACAAGGACACGCAAACTTAAAGGACAACATACACATAGCCTTCCCCTGGTCAGTACAACAGGGAACACACTCGAGGACCAGGCCAACACACTCGCACCACACTTCCAACTCGTGTCCAGCTCTGCACACTACACAGACTCTTTCATGAAACACAAAACATCCTGCGAGAAGAAGTCCTTTACAGATGGTAATAAGTCGACTTTAAATTATAACACCCCCTTCTCACTTCAAGAGCTGAAGATCGCGCTCAGTACTTGTAAATCTTCAGCTACAGGCACAGAAAACATTACGTACACTATGAATCAACATTTACACGCAGACACTCGAAACACTTTTGCAGCTCTACAACAAAACTTGGCTTTCGGGCACCTACCATGTTCTAAGAAAGAGGCCATCGTAGTGACTATTTGAAGAAGGGAAAGGATCTGTCTTGCACTGCTACTTATTGTCCCGTCACCCTAACAAGCTGCCTGTGCAAACTGCCGGAGAAGATGTTCAATACGAGGCTCGTGTATTTTCTAGATACAATGGTCTTTTCGAGAGCTGCCAGGCTGGTTTCCGGGCGGGGTGATCTACAAATGATCAACTTGTTTCTTTAGAAGCTTACATTCAGGATGAATACATACACAAACAATACTGCATGACGGTATTTTTTTTATATTGAAAAGGCATATGATACGGCATGGCGCAACGGCATTCTTTAAGACCTAAAATCTTTTGGTATTTGAGGTAACATGTTTAGCACTCTTTCTAGATACATGTCTACCCGAACATTCCGTGTCAGATTTGGGTCGGCACTATCAAATGTTCACGTTAAAGAGAATGGCGTGCCTCAAGATTGCGTTTTGATGCTGCACAGTGTTTATCATTAGGATGAACTCTCTTCGAAAGGCACTGCCGCCCTCTATTTCTTGCCTCGTTTATTTTGATGACGTTCAAATATCTTTTAAATCATGTAACATCTTCATATGTGAACGTGAGGTCCAGCTTGGGGTAAACAAACTTTCTCGCTGGGCAGACAAAAATCGTTTAAGACTTAATACTCCGAAAATACTTGGGTTGTATTAAAAAAGGCGCGGCATTCGGCCCGATCCGTACATTACACACAATGGCGACTTAATTCCAGTGAAAAGAGAAAACAAGTTTTTCGGTGTGGTATTTGACGAAAAACTCAGTTTTATCCCTCACATAAAACGACTAAAAAATGCCTACAAACAATGAATATTCCGAAAGTCCTGTTTCACTCATTATACGGTGCAGACAAACAACTGCTGCTTCGCCTGTATGCCGCATTTGTAGAGTCACAATTTGACTACGGAAGTGTGTCTTATGGATCAGCCACAAAAACAGCACTGAAAATGCTCAACCAAGTGCTTCACTTGTTGCTTCGCCTGTCGTGTGGCGCATTCCGTAACAGTCCTGTTCACAGTCTTTATGCAGAGAGCGACACATGGTGCTTAGCGTACGAGAGAACTTCTGTTGACCTTCTATATGCCTCCAAAATCTAATCAATGGATAACGCTCCCTTTAAACTAATTTTTAATGATACATCCACAACTCAACTCTTTAAATCGTCCATCAATTTCTGTTCCCTTCTCGCAGAGAGTGAGGGATGAGATGACTATTCATGAGGTCTCTGTCTTCGACGCATTCAAATTACCTCACACCGATCTTGAAGCACCATGGCATCTTCATCCTATGTAGTGTGACTTGTCTTTCGCACAGTACAATAGAACAGGACACCAAGAACCGGGATTTTGTAGCATTTCATGTACCTGCAGGACAAATACAGGGCTCCAGATTTTTTTAGTGACGCATCTAAAACGCTCACTGCAGTGTCTTGTGCTGCACATGGACCCAACTTTGAAGCAAGTAGAACCATGAATCTAAAGACTAGTATTTTTACTGCAGAAGCATATAGCATTTTTTCTGGTCGTAAGTCACATTGTTGAACATCATATTCCTAAATCCATCATTTATACACATTCGCTGAGCGTCGTCCATGCATTATCATCCGGAAAGTAATCGAAAATCTGTCAATATTCTTGTCTTCAAAACAGTTATGGTAGCTTATTCTTCAAACCTTTGCGTGACTGTGTGTTGGGTGCCAGGCCACTCTGGCATTGGCGGAAAGGAAGTGGCGGATGAAATCGCCAATGCTGCACTCCGAAACACACTAGACAAGGCAACACTACCTTACAAAGAACTAAAAGCAAGACATTAGAAAAACTCGGTAAAACTTGGCAAGCAGACTGGAGTGGAACAGAGAGACAACAAACTAAACGTAATAAAAGCATTCTTGGGACAATACACTACTGACTAACACAACACGCCCATTGAAGGTGCCTTATCTAGGCTACGGATAGGCTATACACATGTAACGCACTCGTACCTGCTCATGGGATCTCCAAGACCCCTGTGTAGCAGGTGTGGGGAGGGCCTATCCGTGATACTCATCCTCATTCAATGCAAGGCAGTCGACATTACATGACGCAAACACTTGAGAGAACTCTACAGACAACATATTCCATTACATCCGTCACACTTTTTAGGGGACGATGCCATGTTTTCTGTACCGCGCACCTTTAGGTTCCTATGAGGAGTTCACTTCTTACAACTCATCTCATACTACCCATAGTTTTACCCCTGGTCGTATACACCAGCCACCTTGTTTATCTTTTAACCACTCTTGGTATTCATCCTGGCCTTTTACAGCAGCCGTGCTCATATCCTTTAACTGATTTTTATTGTGTTGCCTCCTCAGCAAATAACTTTATGTTTGGCACTCTTTGCCCATATCGGCCTGGCGCCATTAAAATAAAACCATCAAATATATATATATATATATATATATATATATATATATATATATATATATATATATATATATATATATATATTGCCGCGAAATATACATTGGGTTTGTTTATTTGTGTTTTGTTTTACCGCCCGGCTGCGCCGGTCTGTGTTATCTCTGTGCCAAGGGAAGCGCGTGTTCCATTCTTTCTTTCTGTGCCGCATGTGTTATCTGTTGTGATAGGGAGAGCATTCCGATCTAACGTGTACAGCCGAAAATAATCTTCTTGGATCTACTATGTTCTCGATTCGAACCGACGTTTCGAGAACCACGCGCGCCTAAAGATAAAAAGCCAGCAGTGCGGACTCCGGGGCATTCGATTCGACGACACTCGCCTGTGCAAGTCACTTTGTTGACCGCTGCTTCGCCGCCTCTGTATTATTTTGAGTTGTTAGGGGAGCACAAGTTCGCTCCAATAAACGTGTTTCTCATTCAACACAACTGCATCGTCCTTGTCTTCGTGACAATATATATATATATATAGTCGTGAAGTGGAGTCCTTAGTTGCTGCAGGAATACGCACAAAGTAGAAGTACGCTCTTCGGAGACTTTATTTCCAACGTTTCGACATAAGACAGGTCTTCCTCAGGAATCCTGTGGAAGACCTGTCTCATGTCGAAACGTTGGAAATAAAGTCTCCGAAGAGCGTACTTCCACTTTGTGTATATATATATATATATATATATATATATATATATATATATATATATATATATATATATATATATATATATAGATGTAGCGAATCAGAATAGGAAATGAGTGAGGGGCGCGTTGACAATAACACAGAAATAAGAGTTGGCAGTCAAGAAAACCTTGGAAAGCAAAGGGGAGGATGTGGTAGGTCATTGAAACAGATAAAGAATGTGGAAAGAAAGAAAGTGGAGAAAAAATGCCCGCAAGGTGGGATCCGTACCCACGACCTCAAGAATACCAGTCTGGTGCGATAACCACTACGCTACCGACGGGGTGATTTTCCCCTCCACTTTCTAGGTATTTATGTTTAGGTATTTTTGTTTCCTGTGCTTGGGGGTGGTAGCCTGCGCCACTCGGACTAGTCGGTGAGAAGGGGAGCTTCTTTTTAACCCCCGAGCGGTGACTCGAGTGTCTAGACATGCCGAGAGTGGTCGACCAACGTTGAACCCTCTTAAGCTTTCTATGGCACCAAGACTGCCAGAACAGAGGCCCTCGCTATGCATGTGGCGAATACGAATAGGAAATGAGGAGCTCGTTAAAAATAACAGATATCAGAGTTGGCAGTCCAGAAAACCTCGGAAAGCAAAGCGGAGGATGTGGTAGGTCATTGAAACAGATAAAGAATTTGAAAAGATAGGAAGAAAGTGAAGAAAAAATGCCCGCCAGGTGGGATCCGTACCCACGACCTCTAGAATACCGATCTGGTGCGATAACCACTACGCTACCCGCGGGGCGATTTTCCCCTCCACTTTCTGGGTATTTATGTTTACGTATTTGTGTTTCCTGTGCTTGGGGGTGGTAGCCAGCGCCACTTGGACTACTCGGGGCGAAGGGGACTTTCTTTTACCCCCGAGCCGTGACTCGAGTGCCTACGACATGTCTAGAGCGGGCGACCAGTATTGAACCCTCTTATGCTTCCTATGGCACAAAGACTGCCAGAACAGAGGCCCTCGCTATGCATGCAGCGAATCAGAATAGGAAAAGAGGGGCGCGTTCAAAATAACACAGAAATAAGAGTTGGTAGCCAAGAAAACCTCGAAAAGCAAAGGTTATATATATATAAATATATATATATATATTTATACATATATATATATGTATATGTAGATATATTTATATATACACAAAGTAGAAGTACGCTCTTCGGAGACTTTATTTCCAACGTTTCGACCTGGGACAGGTCTTCCTCAGGAATTAACGCTTTGGGTCTCACTGGGTGCGCACTCTCTTTAGGTGCGCACTGCGCAGTCGACCTGTTCGGACGTGCTTTTCTGGTGCTCCGACAACAGCGTGTTTCTACAGTGAAGGACAGCGAAACGGCAGAGACAGCGGAGGACAGCCGAAGCTGAGTATTTACCTGCACGGTTTCTTTCTCGTTGTGTCGGGGTTTCAGCCGAGATGACGCGTAGAAAGCTAGTACAGTGTGGTAGCTGTCCGTGGCACGTAGACGCAGAGGAGTTTCAGCGGGATGGCGGCCAGGCAGACGAAGGGGCAGGTACGTGTCGGTTATGCGTAGTGGTGTCGCGGCTAGAACGCGTAGAAGCGGATAACTCGGGGTTAGCTAAGCGGGTTGCAGAACTGGAGGCAGCTCTAAGTAACGAACGCTATGAACGGAGGGCCGTTGAGGGAAAGTTAGAAGCAGCTGAGAGGAAGCTAGAAAGGAGCGTCATTTCGACAACAAATGACGACCACCTCGGCCCAGCAGCGAAGCGGAGGCATGCGCCGAGGGGACACCGGGGGTGGAAGCAACGATAGGCAACTGCTACTCCCACGTGCTGCGAAATAGGACAGGAAAGCCAGTCGATAACCTGGGTACCAGCAAAGAGCGGCACGTGGCAGATGATAGCGTGGTAATAATTGCGGGTGACTCTAACAGGAAGAGGAGGACCGCTGCCATAGTGGAAAGGGTAAAGGGGGAGAAGCGTGTGAAGGTGGGGTGTTTCCCAGGTCAAACGATGCAGACGGTGATGACTGCAGCGAAGGGGCAGCTGGCCTTGTCTAGTAAAGCCAGAAACCTTGTGGTGATTGCCGCGGGGCTTAACGATGTTCTAAAGGGAGAGGAGGGAAAACTTGGCCAGGAGATAGCGAAGGGGGTAAAGGACCTGCGGGCGACGGCCCCAAATGTGCGCATTCTGCACCGTGCCGGAGGTGATGAAGCAGGGCGTGCACACCGAACGGGTAGTACTCGCTGCTAACAGCGAGATCGTGAGGTGCGGCAGGGAACTTGGGCTGGAAGTGATATACGTGAACAGGGTAGTGGGCAGCATCGGACATAGGCAAGCTTTTCAGTGGGACGGGATTCACTTCAGCTCCAGCCTAGGAAACAAGGTGGGGTGGCGCTTAGGTGGGAGAGCGGTAGCTTTTTTAGGGGGCCCCGCGCAGCTAAGGAAGGCAAACTAGGAGACAAAGGGGAAGCAAGAGACTTATGCACACTCAACGCTGGGAGGCAGACAGGCCTAGAGCTAAACGGAGAACCTACGGACGTAACTGAGAGCGTTGACAGAAGCCATTTAAGTGAAAACAATGGAGCAAGCAATTCTGTAAAAGACAAAAACAGACCCCGTAAACGGAAAGGGAAAAAAAATGCAATAAATAGTTAATCAGCTACATAAATATACAGGGAGGCAGAAAGCCAGATAAGTGGGTGGAAATTCAAAAGCAACTTGAACGGGAAGGAATAGACGTTTACGCTTTAGCCGAGACTCACCTCCGGGACCTAGAAGCCCCACCTATCATATACAATTATGTCTGGGAAGGTTGCAACAGGACCACAAGAATGAAGAAAGGGGGAGGTGTTGGCATGTTCATTTAACAAGGGACCGACTGCAGAGAGTGCATGAAAGTTGTAAAGAGCATCTATGTGTAAGAGGCACCATAGACGGGAAAAATACATGGTTAGGAGTGGTGTATCTGTGGACCGGAAGTAGTGCTAGGGAGGAAAATGTGGAAATGGTAAACTGTTTGAGAGGAGATATAAACGACTTCAAAGATTCGGGCGAAATAATCATAGTTGGAGATATGAATGCCCTTATAGAAGGTTTGGATGGATACACAGACCACAACGGTTCTCTGGTGATAGATCTATGCCAGGAAAACCGGCTTGTAATAGTAAACACGGAAAGCAAGTGTGATGGACAAATAACGTGGGAAAGCTGTAACAGACAGTCCAGCATAGACTACAGTTTAGTATCCGAGACAGTATACGGAAGGCTGCGGGAAATGAGGATAGATGAAAATGGAACAGACAGCTTAGGAAGCGACCACAAGCGGTTTAGGTTGCACTTTGGAGGCGCAACCCGGAAAAATGCAGAAATAGGTACAATAGGAGGAAGTAATTTGAATAATGAGCAGTTAAAGATCATCGCTGATAAATTGGAAGATGAAATCAATAAATACCCAGGTAAAAATTGGGATTACGACGAAATGATTGCGTTCATAAAGGGTAAGATGAATGAAGCAAAAGAACGAAACCGATGGAAAGGGAAGAGAAAGCCGAGAAGCTAGTAGAATAAGGAAATAAAAGAGGCTATTGACCAGCGAAGAAAGGCGTCGAGAGAACATAGAGAAGCAAAAAGAACTGGAATGGAACCGGAGGTAGTGAAGGAGAAGTGGGAGGTCTACCGTGGGAAAAAACTAGAAGTGCAGAAAATGGTGCAAACAAAGATCAAGCAGAAATGCGAACAATGGATGGCAGAAATCCGGAAGAAGGACAAAAGCGCATCCAAGAAGTTTTGGAACCATGTAAAATCACTAAGCTCAAAAAACGATAACCATCAAAAATTCCCGATTGATGAAGAGGGGGAACATTTAGAAGGACAGCACGCGTTGGCGCATATTCATTGAGTTATTAGTGAGAAGTTTAGCACAATAGTGGTAGGGAAACCTGCACCGATAACATCAGCGCCACAAAAGACTGCGGAAAGGGAAATAAGTTTGAGCAAACTTGATTGGAAAAAAGCAGAGCAAAAGGTTTCCCCCCAGAGAGCCTTGGGCCCGGACGGAACACCAATGCAACTGATAAACCTACTTGGACCTAAAAGTAAGGAATCGTTTATGAGGGCAATAGATAAGGTGATAGAAACCAAACAAATACCAGAGGACTGGTTAGAAAGTAGGATGAATTTAATATATTAAGGCAGAGGAGACAAAGCCAGTATTGATTCATACAGACCACTCACAGTAACGTCAGTGGTGTATAGATTCGTAATGCAGGCAATAAAATCAGAAATTCAAGCATGGATGGAAGAAAATGAAATACTTGGGGAACTGCAGAATGGATTTAGACAAGACAGGGACTGGATGACAATCTGTTATTGATAACGCAATGCATTGAAATTGCTAAAGCACACAATAGACCACGACGGATTAGGTTCTTGGACATTAAAGGGGCATATGACAACGTAAACAGAGAACGGCTGTGGAGGATGCTGAAACTCCAGGGATTAGATGACGAGTTAGTACAGTTCCTTATAGCAATCTATAAAGACAATAGAGTGCACCTTACTTGGGAAGGGCAGAAATGCGCCCAGCAGGTCAACATCCATCGGGGACTGTATTGGGGATGCCCTTTGAGCCCAATACTGTTCATGCTTTACATGGCAGGGTTAGAAAAGAAAATGGAAGAAAGTCAAGTAGGGTTTAGCCTAACCCATATGCTGCAAGGCGATGTGGTACAACAGCATAATCCGGGAATGTTACACGCAGACGACATTGTTCTTTTAGCTGATAATCAAACCGATATGCAGCGGCTAATAAATTTTTGCGGCCACGAAGCCACTGACCTCGGATTAAATTTCAGTGCAGAAAAATCAGGAATAATGGTTTTCAATGACGCTACCATCGACGTAGTGTCTATCCAGCAAGGCGAATTACCTAGAGTGAAGGAATATAAATATTTGGGAGTGTGGATAAACGAAGGGGATAACTACTTAAGTACTCACGAGAAGCAACTTAAGGTTAAAGGAAAGCGAAACGCAGCTATAATGAAGCATAGAGCTCTGTGGGGGTATAACAAATATGAAGTAGTAAGAGGAATGTAGAAAGGAGTAATGGTTCCGGGTCTCACGTTTGCGAATGCTGTACTCTGTTTAAAATCAGACGTTCTATCAGGCCTTGAAGTAAACCAGGGAACGGTAGGACGTTTGGCCTTAGGCGCGCATGGAAAAACAACTAACGAAGCAGCTCAGGGAGATATGGGCTGGGCGTCGTTTCAAGTTAGAGAAGCTCAGAGTGAAATATGCTTTGAGATGAGGTTGAGGGCAATGGATCAACAAAGGTGGGCAGCTAAGGTTTTTAGGTACCTATACTTGAAAAGCGTCGACACGCAGTGGTTAAGAAAGACTAGAAGGCTAACGATGAAATACGGAAAGAACAGTGAGGAATCCAAAACAACCAAGGTAACCAAAAAAGAGGCAAGGCAGAGTGAAACGAATAAATGGAGGGAAAAAATGGAAGCTAAAATGTCGTTAGAGATGTACAGGGCTGAGAAGATGAACATCAGAAAGGAAAATTTCTACGATAATTCCCAGGGCAGTGCTTTGCTTTTTGAGGCTAGAGCAGGTTGCCTGCGAACTAAGAGTTTTGTGGGGAAGTATTCACAAAATGATGGGGTATGCATGGTCTGCAGAAAAGAAACAGAAACTATGCGGCACATCGTGTTAGAATGTGAGGGTATCCATCCAAATCTACATGAAGGGAATATTGGGCTTTCAGAAGCCCTAGGATTTAAGGGTATCACAGAGGAAGTTACCTTCAAGGCTGTCGAGGGGACGAAAAGAAGATGAGAATACTGGTGGACGAAAAGCAGAGAAGGGAATATTGCCTAGGACAGTTACCACCTGTAACAGGAAAAAAAGTATTTTGTGCCTAATAAGCTTTTTTTGCCTGCCCTAAGCAGCGCTTGTATTGAACCAAAAGTGTAAAACATATGTATATTAGTTCTTTTTGGTAAGATGACATGTCATCACCCCAATACAAAGGGGAAACCAATGGAAATCATCATCATCGCGTAAAATCGTACGGACTCAGAGTTGGGGCGGCGCCCCGAAACAGAAGCCACATGGGAAATAACCACACAAACGACCACACACACCATACAGAGCTTATTCTGCTAAAGGCTGGAGAAAAAAGAGCCTTCAAAAAAAAAAAAAGAAGAACGCGAAAGGAAGAGGGAGGAGCAAAGTGGCAAGGAGTAGGCGAGAAATAGGCAAGGAGGAACACACTGCATGAACGCGGGTGGTGGGGATAACAGGAAATGCGACGAGTTCACGGGTGGTGAAAGCCCCAAAAAATCCTGTGTCTCTGGGAGGAAAAAACTACAAAGCACACGCCGCCACGAGCAGTGAGTTTACATGCGCGTCACCGGTAACAAGGATTAACTACTGACCGTCTTCAGCGGCATGGTCAAGAATGCAAGCGGGGCGCAATTCTGTATCTGAAGCGCAGGCAGCCTCCGCGAACTTAGGGGTCCCACAAAAGCCAATGGGGGAGCCCATTTGAGGCGTCCCCTTCTCCGCCTACGCCTCGCTTTGTACACGGCGTCACGTCGTGTCGCGCCAGGTCAATGCACCGCCTATTAACTGTTAGTACGGTTAGTACTCGGCTTGATCGAGTTGTGCGAGAACCGTGAAAAAGTATTTTTCTTGCACCACTGCCTGCATCACTTCCCCCCAAAAATGGTTCTGGCAGCCGACGGTCTACACCCGAGCTTTGGTGGTGTGTCGGTTATGGCGTGGAACTTGTACACCTTCCTCCTAGAACTCCGACGGCCTAGGATTGCAGCCTGGCAGGATTATGCGTCACCATCACCAGCTCGTGAAACGCAACAGGAGCCTGCGTTCGCACAGGCCACACTGCAAACTGAACCAAGTCGGCATTTGGACTTGGACTGGCCCCAACTGACCCGTGTGACTTCCCCGAATCCAGCTACCGGTCCTCACCCTCACAACTCCCCTGACGCAACACCCGCCGGAGGTGCAGCTGCCATTCCTGAGGGTCCAGCTCCACAACCGGAGGTACTTCCCCCACGCCGACCACGAAAGCAGAGTGCCAGCCCTGAAGCCCATCAAGTGGACCCGACACCAGGACCCGAGTCACCCTTCCTACGCCTCCGACGACGAAGGTGTTCCAGCCCTGGCCCCACCGCAGAGTTCCGACGGGGAAATGGACGCACGTCTCCCAAGTTACCCACAACGAGCACCCACCAGACAACACCGCAGCAATCTCTGTCAAGGATAGCATCGCAAGATCGCGCAGCGCTGCACACACTTTCCACGGGGGACAGTGAGGACGCTGTTAAAACTCCACCTCCAAGGTACAACCTTAGGAAATGCCCTGGATCGGCCCGCCGAAAGCAGAGTGATTGACGTGTTGGCCCCGAGCTACAGCCGACTCCCTGTTCCTCAGGTGCCGTAACACTAAAATCCAAAGAATTCTAAAAAGTCAGGAAAATTGTAGCCAAGCGCGTACGCCATGACCTTCATGTTCGTACCCTTCAAACATATAAGCTGGAAGGTATTGTACCCAAAGGGCTTCGTATTTCACTGCCTCCTTTAATGAAGAACCTATCTAATGAGAATGTGGAAAAATGGAATCAAATACTAAACACTGCTTCTCTAGAATTACTCCAGGTCACAATAGAGCTCTCTGAAGAAATGTTAACGTCACTTGTGGAAGAGGAACATCGAGTCCGGGAAAGTGCCTTACTTTCAGCGCCGGTACTCGAGGAGCTGAATTTATTTGATGCCACAAAAACCCTCGAGGTTTCAAAAACAAAGTTAAAAAAAACTCGAAAGGGATAACGTCCCGGGGCATGGCGGGTCGTATGCGAGGGGCGTCAGACAGCGACCGTGTCTGCCTCTTTTGGATGCGGTTGACCGCGAGGAGGGTGTTGACAGCATGCCGGGGGAACCGCCGCTAGGGGTTGAATGCGGCGACGGGGGCGGGCAAATCATAAATTTATCGAAGATTAAATTAGGCGCCACTGAGATATCTGTTCTGTCCCGGGGTCTCACATTTTGCCCGATCAACGGGAAGTACTCAGCATTAACACTCCTGAAAGATTTAGATAATTTTGCCCGTACTCTGCGTTTACGAGAGTACTTCTTCGATAGAACTGATGGGGAGAACGCCAAACCTTCTTTCGTCGCCAAGCACCACTGGACCCCCAGTGCACAAAGGGAGGAAAATCTCGACTTGTATATTCGTGCCGTCCAGAGAGACGTTTTCCAAGCATACCAATCACGCCGAACCCGTCATCACAACATCACAAAAAACGAACAGGATGCTCTCAATGCATTGCGTAACCGACAGGACATTGTAATCAAACCAGCTGACAAGGGAGGGGGAATTGTTATTCTCGACCGGAATGATTACGTCAAAGAAGGGGATCGGCAATTAGGCGACCAGAAGTTCTATAAGCCCCTTCTATCAGACCCTACAAAAGAACACCAAAAAATTGTAAATAACGTGCTGGAGCAACTTGTGGGGGCCCGAGAAATTGGTAGGCCCACCCAGTGGTTGGCCGCTTTTACATGCTTCCAAAATTACACAAAATTTGAAATCCCGGCCGCCCATTTATATCGGAAATAGGCACCATCACAGAGCCCATTTCGGGTTATATAGATTACCTCATTCGCGATATACCCCTTCAATTTCCATCATACTTACGGGACACAAACTATTTTCTCTAAGAAATCGAGGTAATGGTTCTGCCGGACGCTGCATTTCTCCTAACATTGGACGTGACCTCCCTTTATACCAACATTCCGCACAGCGATGGCATCAATGCTCTCATTTAGTCGTACAACGAACACCGCGAAGAAGACTCTCCCAGCCCGAGGGTTGTTGAGATATTAACGCGTCTCGTATTAAAGCTCAACAGTTTTGAATTTGAAAACAAATACATTCTCCAAACAAGTGGTACTGCGATGGGAACAAAAATAGCCCCTAATTATGCCACCATATTCATTCACAATATTGAAACCAAATTTCTCTCTACTTCAGACAGTTCACCTGCACTGTACAAGCGATTCCTTGACGACATTTTCATGATCTGGAGAGACACTGAGCAACGACTTATTGCCTTTATAGAAGAATTCAACACAGTTCATCCTAATATCTCATTCACAAACGAGTACTCTCGCACCGAAATTAGTTTCTTGGACGTTCAGGTTCATGTGCGGGCGGGGTCACTGGAGACGAGTGTGTACAGGAAATCTACAGACCGCCAACAGTACCTGCACTTCAACAGCTGCCACCCACGCTATTGCAGAACGGCTATCCCTTATTCCTAGGCACATAGATTTAGAAAAATTTGCATTTGCTCCAGAGATGAAGACTTTCGTTCGAGCGCCAGCCGAATGCGGGGCGTCCTCGTCAAACACCATTACCCGCCGGCCCTTGTTGACTATGCGATTTCTAGGGCGGCAAGTTTAAATCGTAACACACTGCTACAGGGGTCGCACGTGAATGATGGGAATAATTCCCGTGCTAATTTAGTCTTAACTTTTACTAGTAGCCCACCGAACGTGAATAAAATTTAAAAAAAGCACTTCAACGTTCTTCAGCAGAGCAAACGACTTTCCAAAATTTTCAGTGATCCTCCGCGCGCAAAAAGCAGAGGGGACTATCTTGTCCACGCCAAAGACAGGGACGCTCACCAATTAGGCTGCGGACCATGTGGCAAAAACAGATGTTTGGTGTGTAAACACGTGCAGACCGCGAGGGTGGCAATTAGCACACATTCGGACTTCCGATATTCTATACGTGGGCCATTCGATTGTGACTCGTAAAATTTGGTTTACCTATTGGAGTGTGGCGGATGTAATATGCAGTACATAGGACAGACGGATGGACCTTTTGGAATGCGGTTTAACAATCACCGCTATCACACCAAGGCACTCCCAAACCTTCCCTTGTCCAGACACCTACCAATGCAAAATCACTCTTTCGATGACATTAAAGTCACGCTTCTACACAGCAGTTTTTCTAGCTATAGGGAGCGAGAACAATGTGAGTCTTACTTAATCTAAAAATTTAATACCCTGAAGGGGGGTCCTAATGAGAGTCCTGGGACTATGAGTCTAATTCGTACGCTGCATGACCATTGAAGCATAGCGACCCCGGGACATACGAGACCTTGTAGTTTTGTTGTTTTTTTGCTATGCACACATTATGCCCTTCGTGTGCATCGGCCCTTCCCGCGCAGGGCATTGCACGGTCTGAGGTTAACAGGCAGCCTGTTGCTCAAGGTGTGAGGTTGTACATTGTAACACCAACAACCTACCATTATGTTCCGCAATCACTATAATTATCTCGTCCGCTCCCGACCCCCTACCAACACTTCCCTTCCCGTCCCCGCTATTTTTATTTTTTATTTTTTTATATTTCTTCTCTCATTTCCTTGTCTCAGCAATTTTTTTTAACCTCCTTGGTCTCAACGCTCAGCAAGCATAACATGCCTCATTAATAACCAGATGGTACCCATTGCCTGTTTATGTCACCATATGTCATACCCATTTTATCCTTAAGAAATGTGAAACGGAATGTTGCAGCTCTAATTCCAACCGAGCGTGTAAGAAGTATGTTATTTTGATGTCTGTTGTGGCTTATGCCTCGGGTGTTTTGTAATCACATATTGATCCCCAATCCTGGTGTTCACGGAGTGCACTGTCTTTCCACTCATGTTTTGCTTTGTTTCCCTTTTTCATTGTTTCCCTCTTTTTCCTTTTTTTTCTTTTTCTTGTGTTGCCCCAGAGGCACGGCACATACCGACGGTCGCCTCTCTCTTCTTGTTTTCATGTTTTTTAAAATTGCCGCGCTCCGACATATTTTCGTGGATTGGGCCCAGGGGTCCACGCGTGCCGGCGACAGCCGAGTACTAACAGTTAACAGGCCGTGCATTGACCTGGCGCGACACGACGCGACGCGTGTACAAAGGGAGGCGTAGAGGAGAAGGGGACGCCTCAAATGGGTTCCCCATTGGCTTTTCTGGGACCCCCCAAATTCGCGCAGGCAGCCTGCGCTTCAGATACAGTAATGGGCCCCGCTTGCATTTTGACCATGCCGCTGAAGCCGGTCAGTAGTTAATCCTTGTTACCGGTGACGCCCATGTAAACTCACCGCTCGTGGCGGCGTGTGCTTTGTAGTTTTTCCCTCCCGGAGACAACGGATGCTTTTGGGCCTTTCGCCACCCGTGAACTCGTCACATTTCCTGTTATCCCCACCACCCGCGCTCATGCAATGTGTTCCTCCTTGCCTCTTTCTTGCCTCCTACTTGCCACCTTGCTCCTCCCTCTTCCTCTCGCGTTCTTCTTCTCTTTTTTTTTTGAAGCCTGCCTTTCGCCTGCCTTTGGCAGAATAAGCTCTGTATGGTGTGTGTGGTCGTTTGTGTGTTTGTTTTCCATGTGGCTTGTGTTTCGGGGCACCGCCCCAACTCTGAGTCCGTACGATTTTACCCAAAGCTTTCATTCCTGAGGAAGACCTGTCTCAGGTCGAAACGTTGGAAATAAAGTCTCCAAAGAGCGTACTTCTACTTTGTGCGTATTCCTGCAGCAATTAAGTATTCCACTTCACGACTATATATATATATATATATATATATATATATATATATATATATATATTGTGTCAGGCGAATAGCCAACTAGATAATGTGATGCCAAGTCTGTTTTAGAACACTATATTAGTTGTCGTCCCCTTCCCAGTTGACTCATCGACAAGAAAGCTACGCGGCGGCCACAACCAGAGAGCGCTAGCCTCGGTATTGGTGTTGGCGGTCCCGATAGAACTGGCGTGTAACAACTCCAGAGAATGTTCCACTTCGATTGTGCAGACGATGATGGGAGAACCGGGTAAGGCACTAGGGCGGCATCGTCGGCAGTGTGGAGATTGCAAGTGTGTGGGACATTCTGCCGGCTGGTCCAAGACCGGTTCGCCGGCCTGGCCACCCCTCAATGATCTTTTGCTGCTACCCGCTAGCTTAGCAATAAATCCACCTTACGCTAAAAATATCATTACATATATAAAGTTGTTTTTACGTATTCTTGTAGTGCTCTTATTTTGCACTACTTTCATTCATAACAAGCCTAGCCTCGTCTAATATATGCTCTCCCATTTCAGAATGGCCTCGATTCCCATGTACTCGGTGCTTACACCGGGAAAATGCTTCCTAAGCCATACTATGCAGGTTTGACCACGCGAGTGTTCATTTGGTTTGGAGATGCAACGTGAGTTTAGGGATCGGGGTTTTCTTCTGACATTCTATTTTATCATATTCTGGTATACTGCAGACCTTATATGTTCAAGCGGGAGTGGTACATATCACATACAATGTTTTTACTGATCGGTGTCCCATACAGAAATACAAAAAACACAATATAAAATAAAAAAAAACAGTTCAATTTTAACAATAGGGCGGGTCAAAAATAAAAACAAAGCGCACACCAAGCACTTATTAACCATAGTCGACGTCAACTTATTCTTAACAGCAAATCATCCCATTGAATTTGTTGGGAATTACTACTCATACGTTATCTACTTAATTACAAAAAAAAATATCAAAAAAGAATATCTTCAAATTCTGTCAAAAATATCGTCATGTTTAGCACTTTACGTTGAATAGAGAGTAGCTTTTTCTTTCAAGAGGCTTCAAATACTCAAAACAATTTTTTTGTTGTGTTTATGCCTTTGCCTTGCCGTAGTTTCTCGTCATTAGTTCTTCACCCATGCCCCGCAGGTTCGAGATGACGGTGCATTCTGTACAAAATCGAAAGTCCCTGAACAAAATCCAATGCAAGAACAGGTTTAAAAATGCATCTTTATTGAGCAAGGCAATGACGTTTGGCTCTGTGCAGAGCGGTACTCTTGTAGGCCTGGAAGAATATGAAAAAAACCTGAATCGGAATGCACCATTTTTATGTTACTCAAGTTGACAATTTTGTACGTTGAATCAAATGACATATGCGTACTATAGAGTTTGTGTATTTATTTATTTATTTATTTATTGAAAATACTTTCAATGCCCATAGGGCATAACAGAAAGGAGTGTAAGATAAATACATAAAGTGCAGTTGTTTTACACAAACGGCATAGAAACAGAAATCAAGAACAAAAGAGCGATTCAACAAGAAGCTTTGTGAATGGCTGCTTTAAAGAGGGTGGCATCAATAATGTCAGCGATGGTGGCAGGGAGGCGGTTCCATTCTACGCTGGTTTTGGGGATAAATGATTCATGATACATATCCGTACGACAATATGGTACACCAACTTTACTGAAATGGTCAATTCGAGATGACACGTAACGTGGGGGAGTGATAAGTTGATCCTTTAAAGTAGGGTTGTGATGATAAATTTTGTGAAACAAACAAAGACTAGATCATTTGCGACGGTGTGAAACGCTGGGGAGATTAAGCGTATTTTTAATAGATGAGACACTGGCAAGACGTGAATAAGATGATAATATTTAGTTTAGTAGATCGTTTAGTATTGTAGGTAATAGTATTTTGTATGCACGTTGCTTATACAATAACGGAATGTGGAGACGGAACTTCCAATGTCAAAAATATTCCGACCGGAACGATAAGAAATGTGCTGTACAAACGCACACGGCAGACAGATCTCAAAACATATTGGCAACAGATACTGCGGAGTAACAACCGGGCTCTCTGTTCCTTTCATGTGTGCAGTAATAGCGGCGCCATCTTAAAATATAGGTGGAAGTACAAAACATTCTTACTCACCTGATAACTGGTGGTCTTAATTGCTGTGAATCCCATAGATAGGCGCAGCGGTACCTTAGTATGTGAGGCGTTGGTCTTCAAGGAGACGGAAGCGTGTTCCATCACGGCTGTGGTGGGAGCCTTTTAGATCATATCCAATGGAATGATTTTTAAGTATAAAGAACACTGAACAGAACACAGACAAAATGCAGCCTGGACTTGACATGGACTGTCTCTCTTTTTGATTGCATACCAAAAATATATTCTATCTAATCTCAGCTAGTGTTAATAACATAGACCCAAAAAATAATTTATATTCCTAAAATTGTTTCTACCCACTTAAGAAATAAAACGCACTAAAACATAGATAGGCACATATGCAATGCAATGATTAAATCAATGCAGTACAATTTCCGCAACGCTGACAATTCATAGTACATAAAAAGGGCAGAAAACACGGCCTCAAAAATAAATTCTTTCCAAAACATTGCAGCAAAATACACATAAGTTTCGAACGCACAAAAACACGTATTATAATAATTGCGCGCTAGACATTGTGACCATTTTTAGTTACACAGGCAACCGACATGAAGAATTTGGCGAATATAGTTCGTGTTCGTGGAATTTTCTCTCACTATTGTACACGGAATTAACCCACATTTCCTTACGCTGTAATGTTCGCAAAGTGGGTAAAAAAACTTTCATTGCATTTTACACCATTCTGACGTCTTTTTAATTCCTAATATTGATAAAGCGGAAAGGAGATGTAAGTGTGCCGTTATCTAAGATGCGGTATTTAACATTCATTTAAAATAGCTACTAATAATAAAGTGACCATATTCCTCGCACTCCAAAGCGGGACGGGGGAGCTAGTGGACGAGAAGTGTTAGAAAATATTGAAGAGAGACTAAGGCTCAGTGAAGTTTTGTTTGAAGTGGAAGATAATACGTTTCGTAGTTCCTCAGCCTTTCTTCGACGAGCAATGATGCGTTATTTGCTGAATAAGTACGTAAGTGGTGAACCACGCCCACCCAGCGTTCGTTAAACGCAGAAAAGTGTGCTGGACGTGTTGTTGGTACACTGCAACTTCGACAAACCAGCTCAGACATTCGGACTAAGCAAGGAACACACAACACTTGCTTGCTTAGTTCCATCGTGTGCACTCTTTTCTTGAAGTTCCTCAAACGATTTCATCCGGCTCTTTCAATCCTCCAGCTTTTCATTACTGACACTGGGCTTAATACCCGTTTTTCATATTTCCGGCCAAAAGCGGGAGAAAACACCGTCCCACAAACAGGCTGCGGGACAGCGGGACCACAGTCGCAAAACCAAGACGTGTCCCGCCTAAATCGGGACGTCTGTCACTTCATTAAAAAACCCGGGAGGGGAATCCAAGGTGTCGAGGATGCCCCTAGGCATAGTGCTCTCCGTTTTCAAGGCAAGGTTTCTGTGGCTTGGCAGTTGTCTACGTGCAATGAGCCCAGTGAGTGTGCGGAAATAAAAGAATGCCCATATTCTTCCTACTGATATGTAAGAATATCTTGATTTGGAAGGCTATTTGTTATAGAGAGGCAGTTTTATGGCCACTCTACGTTCGAAATATTCTTTGGAGGATCAGAAAAACGTCTAAAATTCGGCATTTATCTTTAAATTCGCATCAAAGGTAGGAAAAATGAACTATTCTTTTACTAATCAATTTTCACATAAAGTAGACATTACTTTACCAATTGATATAAGAGCTCTAATGTCTTGATACACGAACGTTTGCGCCAAGGCTTCTTTAACTTTGCCACTCCTATATTTTGGGGGTTGAGCAAATATGAAATTGAAATGTCTGATGAAGGCAAATTTCATTGCAGCGGAGGCTTTGAGATGGAACTACATCCTGAGTCAGTAGCTTCCCCAGATTACTACACTGGCCTTAGAGTCAATGGAACAAAAGTCAGTTTCTATGCGAAGTCTTTAAAATCCCCGAACCAGCAAGAAATAAATAAAGAGGCACCAATCAAGGCCCTTCAAGTTCCGGGATACTTTACACTGGCCCTACGCGTGGAAAAACCTTCGTATATAGTTGTAAGTGCATTTTTAAGTGTTTGCACATACATTTATAGTTTCTGGACGTTTTCTTTAGTCGTTGAGATGGAAACAGGTGTTGAAGGGCCTTCGCTAATACGAGGCATTGTATATGTATAGAAATGCTCAATATGCAGTGGACATTTTGCTGCGGGACATGCACGTGCTTTTCTTCCAATGCAAGAGTTGCCTTGGGAAACCTAATATGTTTTGTTATAACGCAGCATGTGAATGTTCTTTTGGAAAGGAAAAGCAGGCGTCTTCCGTGACATTCAACAAGAGAGAAATTCCCTGGCGACACACTGGGCAACCACTGAAAACCCGATATTAGTAAGGCCTTGCGCCAGCAGATGGCGCAAAAGCACTAGCGGATAACTTTACCACTAGGGGCTGCCGGAATGGGAACGACGATGTCACAGTGGCGCGCAAAGGAGCCTTGATAGAACAATGTAATGCCTACGCGGGAGAACCAGTCATGCTAAATCAGCAGAACCGCAGCCCCTTGAAGTCGGGTGCGTCGGCGTGGCGAACTTACACTACTCAGTCACCGCATACCAGTTGCCGCCAGTGCGAGATGGGTGACGTTATGTCGTCAACTGCCAGGAGCAACATGTTGCGTCCACGCCTCGTCAATGTGCCCGCCGAAGGCTTGCGCTGCCTGGTTATATTTCCGTTTCATACATATTGTCACGATGCCAAGGACGACGCAGTTGTCTTGCAGGAGAAACAAGTTTATTGGAGCGAACTTGTGCTCCCCTAACAACTCAAAAGAATACAGAGGCGGCGAAGCAGCGGTCAACAAAGTGACTTGCGTCAGCGAGCGTCGCAGAATCGAATGCTCTGGCGTCTGCTCTGCAGGCTTTTTATCTTTCGGCGCGCGTGGTTCTGGAACCGTCGATTCGCATCGAGAACATTGTAGATGCAAGAAGATTATTCCGGGATGTTCACGTTAGATCGGAATGCTCTCCCTATCTGAACAGATAACACATGCGGCACAGAAAGAAAGAATGGAACACGCGCTTCCCTTGGCACGGAGATAACACAGACCGGCGCAGCCGGGCGGTAAAAGCAAAACACAAATAAACAAACCCAATGCATGGTTCGCGGCATTACCCCCCCTCTAAGAGTGCATCGACCCGATGCTAACATAAGCGACAGTCCGAAAATGAAAATAAAAGTTCGTCATCGTTCGTAGAAAGGTTTTAAGCGAACCACGTGGACGACTTCGGGCCGCGTACGTCGTCGTGATGTGCCGGAGTCACCATCGGGGATCACTTCGTAGGTAAGTTGGCCAACACGTCGCAGAATCTGGTAGGGTCCGAAATACCGTCGCAGAAGTTTCTCGCTCAGTCCGCGTCGTCGGATGGGAGTCCAAACCCACACACGATCCCCTGGTTGGTACTCGGCGTCTCGGCGTCGGAGGTTGTAGCGGCCGGCATCCACCAGCTGCTGGTCCCTTATACGAACTCGAGCGAGCTGGCGGGCCTCCTCCGCACGTTGAAGGTATCCTTGGACGTCGGCGTTGAGGTCGTCGTCTTCTACGTGCGGAAGCATGGCGTCGAGCATCGTAGTCGGCCTTCTACCGTAGACAAGCTCGAACGGCGTCAGCTGCGTCGTCTCCTGGATAGCCGTGTTGTACGCAAACGTGACATACGGGAGCACTTCGTCCCAAGTCTTATGTTCAACGTCAACGTACATTGACAGCATATCTGCGATTGTCTTGTTCAGACGTTCTGTTAGTCCGTTCGTTTGGGGGTGGTACGCCGTCGTTCTTCGGTGATCCGTGTTGCTGTAGCGTAATACTCCTTGCATCAGCTCCGCAGTAAATGCCGTTCCGCGGTCTGTGATTAGGACTTCCGGGGCTCCATGTCGCAGCACAACTTGGCTTATAAAGAACTTTGCCACTTCTTGTGCAGTCCCTCTCGGAAGAGCGGCGGTCTCTGCGTAGCGCGTCATGTAGTCTGTCGCTACGACAATCCACTTGTTCTGTGATCGTGACGTAGGGAACGGGCCTAAAAGGTCCATTCCAATCTGTTGAAATGGTCTCGATGGGACGGCGATCGGTTGTAGAAGTCCGGCGGGTCTTGACGGCGGCGTTTTTCGTCGCTGGCAGTCACGGCAGCTCCGGACGTAGTGGGTGACGTCAGCGGTAAGGCCGGGCCAGTAGTACCTCGCCTTGATTTTTCCAATAGTGCGGGCTGTGCCGAGATGTCCGGAAGACGGGTCGTCGTGGCACGCTTCCAAAATTTCGTCACGAAGGTCCGCGGGGATGACGAGAAGGTAATTCGCTCTTGTTCCGGGGCTGAAATTCTTCTTCACGAGGACGGAGTTTCTCAGGCTGAATGCTGGTAAGGTGCGTTTGAAGGTCCTAGGAACGGCAACGTTGCATCCCTCGAGGTACTCGATTATGGCGCGTAAGTCGGGGTCGGCACGCTGCTGGGCGGCTAGGTCGCTCTCCGTCACGATCCCGAAGAACGCGCTATCTTCATCAGAGTCTTGTGGTGGTGGGTCGACGGGGGCGCGGGACAGGCAGTCGGCGTCGGAGTGTTTCCTGCCGGATTTATAAACGACTGTAACGTCGAACTCCTGCAGGCGCAAGCTCCACCGCCCAAGACGGCCAGAGGGGTCCTTCAAATTGGCGAGCCAACACAGCGCATGGTGGTCTGTTACAACCTTGAATGGCCTTCCATACACGTATGGGCGAAATTTTGAAATCGCCCATATAATAGCCAGGCACTCTTTCTCAGAGGCAGAATAGTTTTTCTCTTCCTTCGACAGACCACGGCTGGCATAGGCGATTACCCTTTCGCAGCCGCTTTGCTTTTGGACAAGGACGGCACCCAAGCCTATATCACTGGCGTCCGTGTGCATTTCCGTTTCGGCATTTTCGTCGAAATGAGCGAGCACGGGCGGGCTTTGCAGGCGTTTTTGCAGCTCGCAGAATGCTTTTTCTTGGTCGTTTTCCCAGCTGAAATGGGTGCTGTCTTTTGTCAAGCGCGTGAGTGGCTCTGCAATGCGTGCGAAGTTTGCGACGAAGCGCCGGTAGTATGCGCACAGCCCGAGAAATCTTCGCACGCCCTTCTTGTCTTTCGGCCTAGGGAAGTTCGCGATAGCTGAAGTTTTTGCCGGGTCAGGTAGGACTCCCGCGGCGTTGACGACGTGGCCCAAGAACTTGAGTTCCTCGTATGCGAAACGGCACTTTTCAGGCTTCAGCGTCAACCCCGACGTACGAATGGCCTCGAGTACAGACTCCAACCTTGCAAGGTGTTCGTCGAAAGTCCGGGCGAATACCACTACGTCGTCGAGGTATACGAGGCAGGTGTGCCACTTAAGGCCAGCTAGCACAGTGTCCATGACTCTTTGAAACGTCGCTGGTGCTGTGCACAGCCCAAACGGCATCACCTTGAACTCGTATAGGCCGTCTGGGGTTATAAATGCAGTCTTCTCTCGGTCTCTCTCGTCCACTTCAATTTGCCAGTAGCCGGTCTTCAGGTCCATCGATGAGAAGTACTTCGCGTGGCAGAGGTGGTCGAGGGCGTCGTCGATTCGGGGGAGGGGGTACACGTCCTTTTTCGTGATTTTGTTCAGTCGCCGGTAGTCAACACAAAACCTTAATGTGCCGTCTTTTTTCTTTACGAGTACGACGGGCGCAGCCCAGGGGCTTTTCGATGGCTGTATAATGTTGTCGCTGAGCATGTCGTCGACTTGAGTCCGGATGGCTTCCCGTTCGTGTGAAGAGACGCGGTACGGTGACTGTCGGGTAGGTCGGGCTCCATCTTCGGTTATTATTCGGTGCTTCGCTAGAGGGGTCTGACGTAGTTTTGCGCTCGACGAAAAACATTCGCTATAGCGACGCAGCAAAGCCAATAATTTGTTCCGTTGTTCTTGCGGTAGCGCCGGATTCACGTCGAAGGGCTGCGGGAGCTTGAAGGTTTCTACGGGGGTGCGTTCAAAGTCGGCGACCGCGATCACGTCACTTGCTTCTTGCGTTTCTTCGAGGAATGCAATTGCCGCGCCCTTGTTTAAATGCTGGTACTCCTCGGTGAAATTAGTAACCAAAATGTGGGATTGGTGTTCCTTGAAGCGCGCAATGCCTCTTGCGACAGACACACCGCGGTCAAGAAGCAACCTTTGGTCACTCTCCACGATAGCGTCAACGTCAGGAGCAGCACCTTCACAGTAGACGGTGATCATCAAACTTGCGCGGGGTGGCAGGGTGACATGATCATCGGCTATCCTTACAGCTGCACGGATTTCGGGGTTCGATTCCGGCGTCATGGAGTAGTCGGAGGAAAACGTTATCGACTTCGTCTGCAGATCGATTATTGCGCCGTTGTCCGTCAAAAAGTCCATTCCGAGAATTACGTCGCGGGAGCAGTTGGGCAAAACGACGAACACCGCAGGGTACGTCGTGCCGTCTATGGTGACGCGCGATGTGCACGTTCCACTTGGCGTCACGAGGTGGCCTCCTGCTGTGCGTATGTGCGGACCGTCCCATCTGGTCATAACCTTCTTCAGCTTAGACGCAAATGGTCCGCTCAACACGGAGTAGTCGGCTCCCGTGTCTACGAGGGCGACTACATCAAAGCCGTCGATGGACACCTTGACGTCGGATGCCGTCTTCCTCGAGTTCCGGGTGCGTCGGGGCGTCGCATCTCGGCTTGTGCGTGTTGACGGTCGGGCACTGTGCGTCGTCGTTGTCATCGTCTTCTCAGCGGACGTCTCGGTCCGGTCGGGTGCGCGTCGCGGCGTATAGCTGTCGTCGTGTACGGAAGTCTCGTCAGGTCTGGGTCGGATCGTCGGGATGAGGGCATGTTGTGAGTCACTGTTTTCCGCGAGTCGTTGCGTCGTTGGAGGGTTTTCATTTTTCCGCGATCGTGCAACTTTACCTCCAGAAGTTGCTGCTTTTAGTTTCCCCCGCGTGGGCTGGGGGACCTTCCACGGGCGAAGTCAGCATTGCTACGGCGGTTCGGCGATTGGTACGGGTAGGGCGATGGCGAGCGGTTGAAACGGGATGGGCCACGGCTGGTTTCAGATAGATACTCGTCGATCTCACGTGGTCGTTGGCCAGGGAGAGGGCGAGGTGCGTCGACGGAGAAACCACGCAGTCCGAGTCTCTTGTATGGGCAGCGACGGTAGATGTGGTCGGCCTCTCCGCAGTGGTAGCACAGAGGACGATTATCGGGAGTTCGCCATACGTCCGTCTTCCTCGGCGTCTGGTTTCGGGCTACCGGCGGTCGGGCGGGTGACAGTGGGCGGCGGTACGGCGGGGCCTCTTGACGGCGTGTTGGAGCAGTGCGGGGTCGACGAACAGCCGCAGAGTAGGTCATAGCCTCGGGCTCGCGGGGTGCTTCGGACGGCACAGAAGTTCCCAAAGCCTGCTGTACTTCTTCCCCGATCACGTCGGTCAGTGAAGTGACTTGAGGTTGTGGTGTCGTCATCGGGAAAAGTTTCCGCAGTTCCTCCCTTACCACTGCGCGGATAGTGTCGCGTAGTGAGTCGGAGTTAATAGCGCTGGCACCAATCGCCTCCGAAACCAGCGCATTGATTGGGCGGTCGTATTGCCTCGTTCGGATTTCGAGCGTCTTCTCCATCGCGGCAGCCTCAGACGCGAATTCGGACACGGTCTTGGGGGGGTTGCGAACAAGGCACGCGAAGAGCTCTTGCTTCACACCTCGCATCAGAAACCGTAGTTTCTTTTCCTCCGTCATTCCTGGGTCCGCACGGCGGAAAAGTCGCTTCATTTCCTCGACGAAGATTACGACTCCTTCGTTCGGGTGTTGCGTTCGAGTTTCCAGTAAAATCGCAGCTCGTTCTTTTCTCACCACGGTCGTGAAGGTCTTAAGGAACTCGCTTTTGAATTGCGTCCAGTCGGTCAAGGCGCTCTCGTGGTTTTCAAACCAAGTTCGGGCTGCATCCTCCAAGTAAAAGAAAACATGCCGGAAGGTTTCTTCATCGTCCCACCTGTTGAAGATCCGCACGCGCTCCAGCTTCTCCAACCATTCCTCTGGGTCTTCAGCGGGGGCTCCTCGGAACGATGGCGGTTCCCGGGGCTGCTGCAGCATGATTGGCGACGTTGTTTCTTGTACCATGGTGTTGGTTGCAGCGTTCCTTCTCTTGGGCCCTTCTGGCATCAAACCGAACTCGGGTGGTAAATCTTGCAGGCGGGGGCTGGCTCTTGTTGGACTGGCTTGGCGGCTTTTCGAGGTTGTAGTGGGCATGAAGGGTGCGTACCCCGCACCTCCACCAGATGTCACGATGCCAAGGACGACGCAGTTGTCTTGCAGGAGAAACAAGTTTATTGGAGCGAACTTGTGCTCCCCTAACAACTCAAAAGAATACAGAGGCGGCGAAGCAGCGGTCAACAAAGTGACTTGCGTCAGCGAGCGTCGCAGAATCGAATGCTCTGGCGTCTGCTCTGCAGGCTTTTTATCTTTCGGCGCGCGTGGTTCTGGAACCGTCGATTCGCATCGAGAACATTGTAGATGCAAGAAGATTATTCCGGGATGTTCACGTTAGATCGGAATGCTCTCCCTATCTGAACAGATAACACATGCGGCACAGAAAGAAAGAATGGAACACGCGCTTCCCTTGGCACGGAGATAACACAGACCGGCGCAGCCGGGCGGTAAAAGCAAAACACAAATAAACAAACCCAATGCATGGTTCGCGGCAATATCAAAAACATTATGCAGGGAGAGGGGACAGAAAGCTGATGCTATATCAGCTTGACTGGGTCCCGTTTCCCATTACAAGTCAGTGAGCTTGCAGCTCTTATTGGAATGAAAAACACTTTGTACAGTAGAGTAACAGACTGTATTGTGCATCATTGGCATATGTGCCAATGCAGAGAGATGTGCGGCGCTGAATAGAAGCTTCTTATCGAATAAAATGTCTGTTTTTGCGAAACAGTAGATCAGTTCCACTCAGCGACAAAACTGTCGAAGTGAGTTACAGTGATCCGTTAGTGAGAATGAGGCCCCTCTCTTGACTAATGTGTGTATGTGCCTGGCATTGACAGTGAAAGTAGACAAGAGAGAGCGCCGCGGCCGCTAGAAAACATATAAAGACACACTGGATTGAGCTTTATATGATTGGGCACAATGATAAATTAACTGATGATCTTTCCCGTTCTTTATTTTGTCGCTGCAGAGGTAAGCGCTTCCTAAGAACAAGGCCCGACTTACTGGCGAGCTGCGCACAAAGCAGCGAAACAAGCCATGCGGGCATACCTCTTCTTCTAAGAACGGCCAGGACGTTCGGTTGAACAAGCAGGCTTTCCAACCATGGCGCAGACCCCAGAAGGAAATTTGTGTTTGTACGGTGGCACTCTTTGCAAGATGCATCGTCCTGATGCAACAAAAGAGTAACCTTAAGTTATAAAAGGAAGAAGAAGAGAAAGTATAAAAGACAGGAAGGCCGCAAACTTCAACTACAGCCCCGAAATGGAACGGAGGGCCCTCGTCGTCCTCACTGGTCCGGTCGATTCCCTTGCGCATGGCCGAACAGCTCAGTTGTAGCAACATTGAAGACTTCGGGAAAAGTCCTTCAGGGAGATCGGAGAGTTATTTTGGAGGATAAGCGACGTAACGCTGTAAACAGTTTCTGGATCACGCGCGAGGATGCACGGTGCCGCGGTCACGGTACACCACCTTTCTGTGGCGTTGGTTATGTGTACTTGTGGCAACTGGATGTTCGTGGCGCATTCAGCATCATGCAAGCTGCCGAGCTGCTTTGCCGAAGGGAGTGAATTCTACAGGGCGTGAAGGTGCGCTTGTGTTTCATTATGTAGAAGCATGGCGTCTAGCATAGTCTTTATTTCTGAACTGCGAAAGACGAAAAGGGGTGAAGCCCGTTGTTTCCTGAACCACTGTATTGTGTGGCAATTGAGATTAAGGCAATACGTGGCCCCAGTTGTGTTCGAAGTTTCTATACATGGAAATAATATCTGGGATGGCCTTGTTGAGTCATTCGCTGAGGCTGTATGCACCGTTGTTCGGCGGTGGTCAGTGAAGGTATGCTTCATAACCACTTTTGTTAGGGATGACGTGAATTCAGTGGGCTAGTAGGTAACGACGACTTATTGGGCACCATGTCGAAGCAAAATACCATAGATGCAAATTACCGCAAATTGTGGTGATGTGTCTGCGGGTAGTGCTTTTCATTCGCGATAACGTGTGGCGCTAATCGGTAGCGACCTCTATCCGCTTGTTTCCAGTTTATGACAGAAAATTGGACCGGCTTTTGCAGCCCACCATTTAAAACCGAAGGTTTGGTGGATAAATCGGTTGCAAAAAGGCCGCTGCCCTTGTGGGCTGGGTTTCTACTTCTGACCTTCATGGCACGTCGTGACATAGTGTTTCGTCGTCGCTGCAAACTTCGGCCAGTAGTACTTTCGGCGGACCCTCATTACCGTGCTAGTGCAGCCTAAATGTCTGGGTGAGGGCGCGACTTGACAAGCTCAAACAACCCCATCGCGCAGGCATTATAGCACTTCCAGAAAGTGGGTAACGCCTGTAGGGTGGAAAGTTTTTTTTTTACATCACACTTTTGTGCCGCCCGAACGACATAATCGAGCGCTTACAGAGGTGCGTTAAATTCGAACAGCGACTTTATAGTTTCTCGATGAAAGGGTGGAACTCGGGGTCGTCTGTCATTGCGCAAGATCTGAACCCTACAATGCTCCGAGGAAGGCCATATCATCCACCAACTCAACAGGATTCTGCTGAAGGGGAGCTGGGGACAAACAGTCAGCATTGTTCTGCCACTTTTAGGAATGATAGGCCATAATCAGACCAAACTATTTCACCTTGAGGCTTTACGATGCAAGCCGAATTGGAAAGTCTCGAAGACTTGCCCGCCCACACAAGCCACGTTGGTCCCATACGACGAGGAGTGGTCGACCGTTAAGTAGAGTATCTCCCTTCTCACCGCCGATTATACAGGGACGGACTCTTTCTCTGGCCTTGAGTAATTACTCTCTTCTCGGGAAAATTTACCGCTTCCGAACGCGATCACAAGCTCCAACTGCATCCTGCCATTGTACTTGCACGGCGCCAAGACCAACGATGCTTGCCTCGGTGTGCAGTTTCGTCTCGGCCTCCTGGTCGAAGTGCCCGAATATAAGGATGGACTGCAGGCTTTCTTGAGCAGCTCAAAAAAGCACTACTTCTCTCCCCAAAGAAAAGGTATGTCATCCGTAACGAAAACGAGTCAACGGCTCTGCAAGTTCAGAAAAAATGGCCACAACACTTCGATAGCCACTCCAAAGACCCGGGAATCGAAGCACAGCCTGTTTGTTCACTCGTGTGTGAAAGCAGCTTAATGCAGCTTCTAATGTGAGTCGTAGCTTACGCCCTCGTAGCTCACAAGATGTCCCAGTAAATACAGTTTCTTTTACGTGAAGTAGTATTTTTTCTTGCTTGAAAGACAGACAAACCACACGTATCGCATCGAACACTTCATGGATGCATTCTAGATATTCATCAAATATTTCCAAAAAGGTTACTACGTCTACATAGCAAGGCACGACTGCCATTTAGGGTCCGAGAGAACACTGTCAATCATTCGCTGAGAGGTAAAGGGAGCGCAAAAAACGCCGAAGGGTAGCACTTTAAACTCGCACGACCCATAATGGCGTGTTGAAGCCAGTCGTCTCGCGGTGACGTTGATCTACATTATTCTGAAAAGATCCGCTGCCCAAGTCGACGAACGAGAAGTACCTGGCATGACGTAGTTCATTTAGTAAGTCACCGGGGCGAGGTAAGGGATATGCACCGTTTGTAGAAATCTTGTTTAACCTGCGGTAATGGTACAGAAGCGTAGGGTACCGTCTGCCAGTACCCGGAGCGAAGGTCGACGCTTGAGAAGTATTCCGCCCCTTACAAACAGTCTAAGGCATCGCCTATGCGGGGCATCGGATAGACGTCCTTTCGAGTGATTTTACTGAGTACCTGTTAATATACGCAGAACCGTTCAGATCCATTGTTTTTGTCAACCAAAACAACTGGAGAAGACCAGGAGCTCGTCGGTGGGCGAATAACTTTCTGTTTGAGCATATCGGCAACATTATCGTGAACTATATATCGCTCAGACGAGGATACGCGGTATTGTCTGCATCGAATCACGGCCGACCCATTCGGTTCATTTCGGTGCTCTGTAGCAGCAGTCTGTGTGAGCCCAGGTGAATGAGCAACGGAATCATGGTGTTTGGCCAAAACAACAAGTAGTAACTTAGCCTGAATAGGCATAAGGTAGCGACTGAGCGTGGCAGTAAGAGTTCACATATACGATGGCACCGCCATCAATCGGCTAATTGAAGTGAACGTGCCACTGGAAACCACTGAAGCTGGACTGCTATCAGTCACCGAAACTGTTGTAGTTCCTTCTGTCGAAATAATGGGTTTATTTGTGGTGTTGAAACAGCCAGAACTGCAGACCCACTCCCAAACCGGAGCAGGCATGTTGCGATGGCACTTCTTTGCGGCAGAAATTAAGTACACGGGACCGTCAGAACATCACCTTCGGCGAATGCGTCCAAAGAGACTGATAGGATGCCTTCCCAAACTGCTTCCAGAACCTGATCGGCATTCAACTTGCGTCTGGACAATTGAGATGTTGTCTGTCTGCGATATGGATAGCCGGGTGACGACAGGAGATAACGGCAGAGGCAGAGGCAAAAACGTCCAATCCAATAATGAGGTCATGGGCACACACTGCACTACTGGATAGAATAGCGCAGTGCTATCTAAACACGCACGGTACAATAAGCAGTGGGCTTGATGTCATTGTGACTGGAACCACGTAAACAAGGACCGGAATAAGGAGTCTTAACTTTACTGAGACGCAAACACAGATTACCACAAATCACAGTAATACTGGCCCCTGTGTCAACTAATACTTCCACTTGAATACCTTCGACAAAAACAGACAGCATATTTGCCGGTATTTCAGGGGGAATTGTGGTCGTTACAAGTGATACAGTTTTCCCTCCCAAAACTGCAGCACCTATTTTTCCTGTTGTCGGTCGGGAGAATTGATAACAGGTCGAAGAGGTGACAAGGCACGACGGAATGGTGAAGGAGAACGACGTCGAATGGGGTGAGAATCGCGGGGATAGTCCATGGCGTCACGAGAGGGAGACGAGCTGGCCGGAAGAGGCGAGTACCCACACCGACGTGGAGTGTAGCTGAAGCTGTTGTCCCGTTCATCTACCTAGCGTCTGCGGCAAAAACGGGAAATGTGTCCTGTAATGCCGCAGTTGCAGCATACTGGCCGGTCGCCTGGAGCACGCATTGGTCGCCATGTTGAGGAGTAAGGTGCCGGTATCAAAGGCGCAGAGAGGGCGGCGAAGTGGGCGGGAGCAGTGTGGTGCACGATGTGCTCCACTGGAACGCGTGGTCGTGACGCAGCTCCTGAGGACGTGGGAATGTGAAGTGCAGCACACTGACATGGCTGCGGAATGTTGCTCATAAACGCCAGCTCTTCCTTGATAACACCCCGCTGTTCATGTGCGCGGACAGGGGCATTCTGGGGGCATGGAGCGGCAGGCTGCTGTAGCTCCTCGCGTACGATAGCGCGTAATAAGGCACGGTGCTCCACATTCCCAGAGGGGCTGGTAGGCAACGAATCCTGCTGGAAACGAATAGCTTGCAGGCTGTCAAGGCACTGGCATATCGCCCGCACTTCTGCAATGGTGGTGGAATTTTGATTAGCCAGGCCATTAATGGCGAAAGAGGCAATTCCTTACATGATGCGCAGTACTTTATCCGCCTCTGGCCTGTCTTTGTCAACTCGACCACACCGTCCGACGACGTCTTCTATGAACGAAGCGTAGGTTTCCTCCGGGAGCGGTATGCAGGCGTCCAATTTCTTTTTGGCTCCAGCCACACTTGCCAAAGACATGCCAAAAATCTGATGCAGTTACTGAGTAAAGCTGCTCCAATCAGAGAATCCCTCCGCATTATAGTGGTACCAGGTCTCGGCCAATTTCCTCAAAGAGAAACCAACGTTCTGTAGCTTGAACGTGTCGTCCCAGCGGTTAAAGGAGCTTACTCTGTTCTGTTGATCGAGCCATTCGTCAACATCTTCACCCCGAAGGCAACCAAAAACCCAGGATCACGTTGGTGAGTTGGGATAGTAATGGCGGGCTGGACAGGAACTGTTGCGTTGGTAGCACCACGGTTTCTCTCGTGCTGCATGGTGCTGGTAGCCTGCGTGAAGCACCGACCCGATCGTAGCTCCAGCGGTGTGACACAGAGATATAGACGTCGGGATCAAGAGCGCCCTCCACCACTTTAGACAGCAAGGAATGAGGTCTCGGAGACGACGTTTATTGTTCTGCTGGGACCGAACTTTCCGGGGAGCGCGAGTCCAACGATGATGATAAATATTTACCGATGGTAATGGCGATGGGGCGTGAATACAAGCGACTTACAAGCGTACCCCTCGGTGCTCACACTGACCATAATGGTGACGGTATCGCTTGCACTTGGTATCTCATTAATGGAACGCCGTGAAGGCTCACAATATAATGGAATGTTAAAAGTCGTAATCATATCACCTTTAACAGGAAGGGTTCCTGCCACTTGAATACGTATAGTATAAATAACGCTGTTTTAATCACGGCTAGGAAATAAAAATACGTAGCATTTTATTCAAGAGGTCATTTCTGGTGAATAAAAGATGTACCAGAAAATGCTGAATACATAGAAAAAAGATAACCTAACAAAGGATATGAACTATACACAAATACGTGCTATCGGGGATTTTAACCTGCTTTCTGGGGCACATTGCCTTGGGTGCGTTATACCACTTGCCAACAAACCCACTGGTTGCCTGGACGGAAATATAATGTAACAGGAAATATAATGTAATCTAACAGGCTTTGTTTTCTTTTTTTCAGCATTCCCAGCAGCCTAAATGAGTATTTCTTGACTAACGCTTGTGCAGTAAGCGTCCTTCAAATCCTCAAGAATATATTACCTCTAGCAAGAGCGTTCTTAAACAAAATAGGCGATCGCAAATGCGTGATACTGCCGCTGACCGCTTTCATATTTCACCCTGCGGTAGCATTTATTGAAGTTCTAGGTTTTATGCTTTGTAATAAGAATTCTGGTTACGTTTATTCTTTATAGCTATTGTATCATTCCCGACTATTTTTCCGCGTTTAATTGATGTTAGAGGTTCCACTAGCGACCAGTTCCAAAGTCATATGCACGTCACATCTCCAGTTAAGAGAAGTCAGCGAAGCGTTGCAAATGCGCCTGTGGGGAGCTACTCTGATTTCATCGACTTAACTAAGCTTGATACTGCGCAAAAGCGAACAAACTAAAGTCACCTTCTTCTCGGAACAAACGTTGGAGTAGATTTGTTTGATTTGACCGAACGAATTGCGACGGCCACCAGTGTCTGAACGAGAAGACTCCGTCATAGGATTCGCGAGCCGCGCAGTCAGACCAAGCCATCTCCGAGTAAACTTCACAGAAAACGTGGTAGGAAATTTGCAAGGAGGATCCAGACAGGTGGATAACACTTTCAATTGTTTTTTATACAAATTTAAGTCGCGTAGACGCATTCAGCGTGGCCCAAACAAGGCCTAGAAACTCCAGCCTTCATTTTTCGAAAGTA
This sequence comes from Haemaphysalis longicornis, assembly GCF_048455015.1. Classification (NCBI taxonomy): domain Eukaryota; kingdom Metazoa; phylum Arthropoda; class Arachnida; order Ixodida; family Ixodidae; genus Haemaphysalis; species Haemaphysalis longicornis. Next base: position 25,213,868 of record NW_027526233.1, on the reverse strand, counting down.
ATCCCACAATTTGTACAGATCCCTTCATGGTGCTATTAAATGACTCATAAGCTGGCAAATGTGGAGCCCACGTCTCTCATTAGCCATTACCTTTTTTCAGACGTGCATAGCTTTGTGTGTGGTGGTGAGTTTGAGTAGCGTTATGTATGTGACGGCGGGGGATAGTGAGCAGGCACGTGTTTATATGCTTTTCGGATTTTCAATATATCTTTAATTAGTAAGCCGTCGTTTTGTCGTGGCATTTACTTCCGGCAAACAAAACGGGGACACAGCGTGAACAGAAAAGGCACGAATATCAACGCAAACTGACTACATCTTTATTGAGAACAGACCAAATTTATACTCTGTTTTTTGTGCATGATCAGATGTGTTCATATCAATAGCTCACAATCACAAGGCAAACACCAAACACGTTAGGATAAGGTGAAAGATCTTTGACTAACGCATACTCCCTTTATTTTGGACATGTGAAAAGCTTGTACTGTTTCGTTTTGTAGTACTATCATGACAATCAGGTACTGTTGAACAACGGTTCGCATTGTTTGTTACACAAAGCGCACCTGCGTCGCCAGGTACGTATGCGGCCGTCCCATCAAGCCGGTTTGTGTTCCTTTTCCATTATCATGACCGAACTACAAGTGAAACAGTAGATGCTAGACACACATTTAAAAACAAAGAAACAGGCGTGCATCAACCATCTCTCGCCCTAACCAAAAAGGAAATGGAAATGTTAAGCCATATGAGGCCGAGGTATTGTGTTCTGTCTTTTCCGGCTTGTGATTTTTGGATGAGAAGATACGTGCACACCTGATCACAAGCGAAACAGAGGAAAAATTAGGTGTGTTATGAATAAGAATTCTCTAGTTAGTCTACAATATACTTCGTGTCCTTTCATTTTTTTCTGTCCTCGTCTTGAAAGTGCAGAATAACGCCCTAGGCATACACCAATTACCCATATTTCAGTGTTATTGCTCGTGTTGTATCCTTCTCTCGTCCAGTGAGCTTTGCGATCTTTTATCACATTTTATGAAAGCACCATTTGAATTGCTCAGGTGTAAACGATGGAATCTTTGCAGTGTTTATTTGGAGAAGACCACGTACTTTTTGGTTCGGAGCAGCCAATATTTTCGTGTAAGTCTTTTTTTTTGTTGTTGTATGCTGCACTTATTGGATGATAATATTGAAAGTTGTTCAATCTTGATGTTTCAGAGTGCTATTTTCGAATGTTTAACACCACTAAAACTACCTTTGTAACTACCTATACCACGCTGTGTTGGAGGCCCGCAAAAAAAACAGTGTCGCTTCTACAGTTGCACAGAGAGGCAAACCCTGGCAGCCGCAGCTTGATAGCACATTTATACAATTGGATACAACCCTTCGCATAAGAATCGACCCCCCCCCCGGACCCTATATAGGCTATAAGGCAGTCAGATTTACGTGAAGCAACTGCTAGAACTTTTCACATCATTTTCAATATCTTCAACTCAGGTAAATCAACATAACTCTAGCGCTAATAAATCTATTTGTTACAAAAAGCAATTCGAGACATACGGCAACCCTGTTTAGCACATATCCTGTAATTCACGGTACATTACCTGTGTTTGTCAGGTTAGCGAAACAGCGACAAATGAAATTTTAAATGGCATGTGAATACGTTCATTTCAGTTGCTTCCTACACTACCGAGTAGCTTCATTAGTCGGGTTTTCAATATTTCTGAGAGATTGTTTACAATTTCGCAAGGTGCACGCTACAACTGTTAAAGCTGCTAATAGAACATCAGACTTTCCTTGAAGTTTATTCCTCAAGCTTCATGCAGCCAGTGGCAGCGACATGAACAATGTCCCAATGAACGCCCCCAACTCTCAGTAGCACTTTGTGGCCGCAGTCAGAAGAAACGCGACAAAAACCATTTTCTTCTTGTGGTTCGACCGGCTCAGCGAAGGAAAAGAAATATCTTTCTGATGTGCTGACTCGTATTGTGGCTTTGTTAAGCCAGTTAAAGCAGTGCTAAACGTCAAGTTACACGTGGCTTTTTGGTGTTTCGCGGTGAACTTTGCCGCATAAAATGTAGGAATTGGGAATTACAATATAAATAATGTAGCAATTGGGAATTACAAATTGTTGTTTGTATTTTTCGAAAAGCTAATATCAATGGATAAGATATATTTTCAACAGTAGTTACAAACTCTTTCGGGAACTATAATATTTTTGAATATTCTTTTGGGCAGCACATACATCACTAAATGACAATAACTAGGTTCTTCGAATAAAACAAATCATTACAAAACTTCCCATACTCTAAGTAATAGCATGATAAGGTATGCGAGCCTACCGTAGTACATATTTTTATTATCGCGGTACCTACAAGCACATGCAAGTTCAAAGGCATTTTCTTCGGAGATTGCGCCTCGTACTCTGATAAAAGATGTGCGAAGTCAGCTAAAGTTCAGTTTACTATTGCAGTTTTATTAGCTGCTACCTTCGGGTTTACTATGAAGAATTGGCACTTTTGTTTCACTTTCATGCACAAGGACCAATTGTGAAGTGTGCTTTCCATGCACCCCTTAATCAAATTAAACGCGTATGCCGTGGTCCCTTCTGTGGAATTCAAAAGCTGTGCTCTACAGGTGAGATACATAAACCTCACTTCCTTTTATTTCGTGTACCGGTTTCTTTTCAATTTAACCCGCGAATTTACTATACTTATTTCGTTCTCCCGATCTCTCGATAGGAGGAAGGGCCACATCTAATCCCCTTGGGAATCCATTGCGAGGTGCCTGCTCTACGAAATGGGGAGCTCACGCGTACTATTTACTAACAGTCTAAAAGCTGATCGTGATGTTCTTCACACAATTAATTTGTTCGTCCTGCCGCTATTGCCTTCAAGCTGTTTCCATCGGAGTATACCTAAGAAGAGGAAACCATCCTGTGTACCTACCTTTAGGCCAGCTGGGATGGCATAACCTTCAGTACATTATTTGTCCCAATATTTTTGTGCCCATAAAAGTAGCCCCTCGATTGCATCTGTTGTGGTAAGACCACTTTTGGGAATCGCACATAGCCTTCAGGGTCTCCTCCCTAATTTTACCGAGTTTCTAAAGCACTCCCGAATTTCTGCAAATAAGGCGTATGAATCAGAAGATACATATTTACCCCGCAGTTGCCCCTCAGTGGCCTACCATAATGTCAGAAGCTGTAGACCAATGCAGAAGCTACCCGTATCTACCCAGTGGATGAACGTATGGCCTTCCGATTGCAATCGTACCCGTTTTTTTGTACGATTCTCCCTACGAGGACGCCCTTCTTCAGGACGTCGTTCGCCTCAAGAAAGGAAGTGTTCTTACTGAAACGCCAGTAAACATTTATTCTTTAAGGTTTTTTACGTGTGTATGTGTCTTTACTTACTCCATATATATATATATATATATATTTATATACAGCAACAAAGTTTTCCTGGACGCCGGTAGAATATACACAGAAATGGTTTCGACCACGGTCAAAAAAGAGAACAGATTTAATAACGTTTCCGCCGAGGGACCGGAGGCCGGTCCCTCGGCCGAAACGTTATTAAATCTGTTCTCTTTTTTGACCGTGGTCGAAACCATTTTTGTGTATATATATATATATATATATATATATATATATATATATATACATATATATATATACATATATATATATATATATATATATATATATATATATATATATATATATATATATATATATATATATATATATATATATATATCTTTCTATATACATATATAGCACAAAATGGATGGGTATCCCTTCTAACAAAACTGTTTATTCGTCGACGTTTCGGTTGGATGCCGACCTTTATCACTATATATATTTATATATATTGTAGTGGGGTTTATTTAGACAGCCAAGGAACCGAGGGGATCAAGCGACGGAGGCAGAAGAATATCGAGCAGCCGAAGAAGCAAAGCAGCCACCACTGAACGCGATCACGCTGCGAATGCTGTGCACTTGATGCGTGGGGATTGTCCGTGGGGATTGTCCTGCTTCAGCTTGGATTTCGGCCTGAGCTATAATCCCTTGACACGGACCTCTCTTCTTCGTTACAATTACCCCCGGGTGACAACCCATCCTGGCGACTTCATGGCGAGGGCGAGACGATGGGCTCGTTGTAGGGCTTCAAACGGTTGGCGTGGACAGTCTAGCGGCCACGGCGACAAAGATCGTCAGATGGTGTGAGCGGCTCGACGACGTAGTTCACTAGTGATGCACGCTCTATGATGCGATACGGGCCATGATATTTGCCGAGGAACTTCGAAGACAGGCCAGGCGTTGTAAGCGGTATCCATAGCCAAACAAGAAATCCAGGGGGGAAACAAGGCGGAGATGACCCACCTAGGTCGTGTTGGTACTTTTGGCGACTTTTTTCACTGGACGTGAAGGAACGTGCTAACTGGCGACATTCTTGAGCGTGTCGCGCTATATCGGAGACAGGCTTGCCTTCCGAGGCATCGGGGCTGTATGGGAGGATGGTGTCCATGGTGCATGAGGGCTCGCGTCCGTAAAGGAGGAAAAAGGGAGAAAACGCGGTGGTGGTTTGCGTTGCGGTATTATACGCGAAAGTAACGCATGGAAGCAACACGTCCCAGTTAGAGTGTTCCGATGCTATGTACATGGAAAGCATGTCACCAAGCGTGCGATTGAATCTTTCCGTCAAACCATTTGTCTGCGGGTGGTAGGAACTACACGTCCGGTGAACAATCTTGCATTCACTGAGGAGAGCTTCCAGAACTTCGGACAGAAAGACGCGTCCTCTGTCGCAGAGAAGCTCCTTGGGGGAACCATGACGTAGGATGAAGTGATAAAGAAGGAACAGGGCGACGTCGCCTGCCGTAGCGCTGGGAAGCGCGGACGTTTCCGCGTAGCGCGTAAGATGGTCTACGGCGACGATAATCCACCTGTTCCCAGAAGGCGTGAATGGTAAGGTTCCGTAAAGGTCAATTGCAACCCGGTCAAAGGGGCGCGAAGGGCACGATAGAGTTTGCAAGTCTGCTTCAGGCTTTGGATGGGGTAGCTTGCGTCGTTGGCAGGCCTCGGAGCCACGGATGTACTTGCGCACAAAACTATACATTCCCTTCCAGTAATACCGCTGACGAAGCCTAGCGTAAGTTTTCAAGACGCCAGCGTGGGCGGATTGGGGGTCAGTGTGGAAAGCTGCACATATTTCGGCTCGTAGATGGCGTGGTATTACGAGCAGCCATTTCCTTCCGTCGGACATATAGTTGCGACGGTATAGAAGACCCTCCCGCACAGTGAAATGAGCTGCTTGCCGTCGTAGTGCTCGAGGTTGGGAGGTGGCCGTCGGGGCGGTAAGGTACGTTATAATAGAAGAGACCCAAGGGTCTTGTTGCTGGCGAAGGGTCAGGTCAGTAAGCGTGAGCGCAGAGACGATGGACTTCGGTGAATCGGGGCACGTCCTCGAATCTGGCAGAGGCGAGCGAGAGAGGGCATCGGCATCAGAGTGTTTGCGCCCTGATCTGTAAACGACGCGAATGTCGTATCCTTGAATACGTAGGGCCCAACGCGCAAGCCTTCCCGTGGGGTCTTTGAGAGACGACAACCATCATAGGGCGTGGTGGTCGGTGACAACGTCGAATGTGCGGCCATATAAGTAAGGTCGGAATTTTCCCAAGGCCCAGACAAACGCCAAGCACTCTTTTTCCGTTACGGAATATTTCGACTCCGCTTTCGTGAGGGTCCGGCTGGCATATACAGCTACGTATTCCGGGTAACCATACTTTCGCTGTGCGAGAACAGCACCGAGGCCGACACCACTGGCGTCCGTGTGCACTTCGGTTGGGGCGCAGTGGTCGTAGTGGAGCAAAATGGGTGGTGATGTCAACAAGCGTCGTAAAGTAGAAAAAGCCTCGTCACACTCTGGCGACCACGAAGTTATTCCATTGTCGCTGTCCAGTAGTCTTGTTAGGGGCGCTATGATGAAAGCGACATTTCGGACAAACCGGCGGAAATAAGAGCAGAGGCCAGTCAAGCTGCGGAGGGCCTTGAGTGACGTCGGCTTGGGAAACTTTGTGACTACCTGCAGCTTGTTCGGATCGGGTAGAACACCCTCCTCGGACACCACATGGCCTAAGATTGTCAATTTGCGGGCCCCGACGCGACACTTTTTTCAAGTTTAGCTGTAGACCAGCGGCCGTCAGGCACGTCAGAATTTGTTTGAGCCGGAGAGGTGTGTCTCGAAATCTGGAGAAAACACGACAACATAGTGGCAAGTGGCATCCTCTCTTCTTCGTTACACTATATATATATATATATATATATATATATTGGTAAGGCATTCGACATGTAATCGAATTGGTAAGGCATTCGACATGTAATCGAAAGGCGTGGGTTCGGTCCCCACTCTAGGCGCGTGTTTTTCTTTCTTTCTTCTGTATATATAAAAAAAATGTTCACTTCATTAACCGTAGTAAAAAAGAAAAGAGCCTAACCACACCCCTATGCCTCCTTTGGCGTCGTAGACTGCTGACCTATCTGTATTTCCCCAACGAGCCCCTCATTTCCTTACTATATTATTCTGCGAAAGCCTAGCGAGGGTCTCGGTTCTGGCAGCCTTGATGCCTAGGTAGCATAAGAGGGCTTCCCGCCAGTTACCTGCTCATGACAGGCTGTAGACGTTGGAGTCACGCCCCCAGGGTTGAAAAGAAGGTCCCCTTCTCCCCGTGTAGTCAGAGTGGCGCTGGCTACCACCCTCAAGGGTCAGATACACTTCTAGTAAATATAAATAGCCCAGAAAGTGAACTAGAACACAGTCGCCCAGATAGCCGAATTGGTAAGGCATTCGACATGTAATCAAAAGGCGTGGGTTCGGTCCCCACTCTGAGTGCGTGTTTTTCTTTCTTTCTTCTGTATAGTTAAAAAAATGTTCACTTCATTAACCGTAGTAAAAAAGAAAAGAGCCTAACCACACCCATCACACCCATATGCCTCCTTTGGCGTCGTAGACTGCTGACCTATCTGTATTTCCCCAACGAGCCCCTCATTTCCTTACTATATATATATATATATATATATATATATATATATATATATATATATAGATATATATATACATATATATATATAAGAAAAGAAAACTTTGAACAAGGTAAAAGCACGATTGTTGCCAACGTTTCAGCAAAAAGACTTGCTTTCGTCAGGGCCCTGAAGAAATTAAGTCTCTTAGCTGAAAGGTTGGCAACAATCGCGCTTTTACCCTGTTCAAAGTTTTCTTTTCTTGTGTTCTCTACCATCTTCAAAAGTTCAACTGCTCCCTAGATTTTATATATATATATATATATATATATGTATATATATATATATATATATATATATATATATATATATATATATATATATATATATATATATATATATATATATATATTTATATATATATTTATACATACACATATATATATATATATGTATATATATATATATATATTCATATTTATATTTATATATATATATACAGTCGCCGACCGTTTATTCGGACGCCGAAAATCCGGACACGCTTTTTTCTTTGGACACCTTCGCCGCACGGCCACTTGTCTTATTGAAGTACATGTATATCCAAGACCGATATTTCCGACGCCGCACAGCCCGCAATTCGGTTTATGGGATTCCAGCTTCGGTGCTCTCACGGGACCTGTGTCGGCACCTGACGGAGGTGCGGCACAACAGAAAGCAGTTTTGGGACTTCCCAAAACGTTGTGGCGCATTTTGGCCGTCGTCACGATCAGTCGTTTTCTGTGCTTTGATACCCTTGAGTCTGCTGCTTGGCGCGCAAAGACTGATCTTCTAAAATGGCTCCGAGACCACCCGTGCCACCACGGCCACCTGCGCCGTCAGGACTGCGCCGTCAGGAGCCATTCCGAGTTACAAAGAAACGAGGCAACTACTACACACTCGTGGTGGAGACAAAAGCTGCCATTATTCGTCAAGAGTAAAGTGTACGACTGCATTGCAAAGTTGCTCGCGAATATTTGGTTTCAAAGCAAACCGTTTCCGATTACTTGAAAAACAAGGAGAAGATCCTGCAGGCTGCGGACACAGTGTCTGCGGTAAAGCAGAATAATCTCCGAGACGGCTGCAGCCACCCAAACCTGGAAGAGGCCCTTAACAACTGGCTGCACGCAACTTTGGCTGGAAAGGTGCCAGTTTCTGGAGATATGCTTAGGAAAAAGGCAGAGACGCTCGCCCTCCTCATAGATATTACGGACTGCAAGTTCAGCGATGGCTGGCTGCGCAACTGCAAGAAAGGCTACGACCTGGCTTTTAAACGCATGTGTGGCGCGAACGGTGCTGTCCACGTAACCCTTGTGGCAAAATACCGCGCCAACTAGCTGTGTTTCCTGCTGTGCCAGTACACCCCATACAACATATTCAACTTTGATGAGACTGGCTTTTTTTACAAGATGTTGCCTGAGTACACGACTGCATTCTCTCTCCCCTTTCTAGTGTGTAGACTGCAGAGCGCAAGATCATAACTGCAACATACAACACATAAGAAATCACTGCAATGCCCGACAGAAATCTAGAGCTGATAGTGAAGGTCTCCCACAACTTGTCTTTTTGGTTTATGGAATCCTACACTTATAAAACCTGTATTACTAATATTTTGCAGTAGACAACTGGCATTGCAAATTAGGTGCTTCTGGGTCAACTACACTTCTTTCTCTGCACATGAGCGACGAGCACGGGAAGGGCTCTTCAATGGTCATCTTGGTAAGTCCTAAACAAAGCTCAGCCGCTTCATGTTTTTACGCGGATCTAGTACTAATGCCTTCAAATTTTAAATAGCATTTATAAACACCAAGAAACTAAATTTCTACCCGTTCTATATACCTGCACGGGTGACATTTTGTACGGATTGGCGAGACTTTGTGAGTGTTTGTTTATGTTACCAATGCGACTATGTGACTATGGGACCCGTTCATACTATTTCACCCATGAACACAATAATTCGGCGTTTCGAGTACCAGGTGGTCCAAGAATCCAACCTTAATTGCTTAGTAACATTTGAAACTACATAAAGAAGTGGAAGGAAACTCACACGCATGCGTACCGCTAACGTGTCGTGACCAAACAAAATAAAACCTTTTTACTTTTTAGTGTTCATGACACCCACAAACATAACAGCTGTAGGAGCACATTAGATATTCAAGCAGGCAAAAAATATCGAGAATAATGAAAACACCCTTTAATGTGTGAAAGAAAAATCCAGTCGTACGCTGGTCCTAGAAACTATATACACTTTCCACACAGTGCACTATTTCAAGAAATCATATTTTGAGATACAAGTTGCTAGGCACCTTCGTTCCATACCATATACAGGATAGTATGAGCACATGTTGTAGTTATGATCGTCAAAATGTTTGAACACAAAAATTGAATTGATTTAGGTTTCATATCCGTTGGCTTTGTCGGTGTTGGCAAAATGTCACAGGAACAGGCAGCACAAGTGCAATTAAAAAAAACAGTAATTAATTGTGTGAGGGCGTTACAAAGAGTGCAGTGTACGGACCACGCTACAAGGTGACTACAATCTTACATGTATGATTTATCGTGAAGCGTTTGAGTATAAAACTGAAGGAAATGTTTTAACAAGTGAGAAAACACGTTTTACACACTTAATGAGAAGATCGTGATATAAATTGTAGATGAGCGACCCGCAAATATAAAATTTGAAATAAATTATTAAAGGGGCATTAAGAAGCGAATCAGCAATAAACTCACAGGATAAATTTAAGATGTACAAAAAATTAAAAACAAGCCCTATAGCAAAGATGCTAACACACCCTTGCGAAAACCTTCTGTACTTCGGGACCCTAAGTGCCTTCCATATATATTATTGCCTGGTGACGTGTCCTTCGAAGAAATTTAACATAATCTGTACAATAAACACTAGGAATGCTTGATTAAAGCTTTTTTAGTTATTAACCCACAAATTTATAAAACAGTTACTTAGGCCTTCTCACTATGTTACTACGCGACAGGAAACCCGAGAAAAATACACGGTATGACAGCCGTGGAAAATGTTTATATTGCAACAATCCCTGCTATCACGGATTAAGCTCGTCGTCTAGGCTTGACGCTTTTGCGGCGAACGACTGGTAGACAAGAAAGAAGATGCGGCAGTCACGCCACCGTGATGGAGAATAGGAGGACATTCCAGCTCTGCATTTCCATCCAGCACAACATCTGTGGGGAGAAGTTCGTCTCGGTCTTGTAAATGCACTTTATTTACTCCTCAGTCGTAGCCATCGTTATAAAAGTGCTCGAGGGAGCTTTGTACATTATATCTGGCCTTACGAAGGTTGTCACAACCCTGAAGGCATCACGGTCTCAACTGTTTACGGGCGTGCCAGTCACAGCATGGTGGGGCTGCCTGCAGAGTGCAGGCGTTTTTTGGATTGGACCCCTTAGACGACCAGATAGGATACCAGTGGAAGGCTCACACCTCCTTCCAATGAAGCTATTATCGAGTACCTCAACCAGCAACTTTACCCATCAAAGACCTACCACGAAGACGTTTGTAGATGCGCAGGGCTGGCCGGAAGAGTTTCACCCAATCCCTAGCTCCAGCGGCCGGAAGGAACAGCACAATCTGCCTAATATTTAATTCACAGCGGAGGATTCAGCTCGAGCGTGGTTCAAGAACTACGAATCCAAATTGCCTGCTTAGCACAAGTTTCGTCCGAATCTGCGCACTACGAACGTTATCGCAAAGACAGCGCAGAAGATGCGCAACAAGGGAGACTTTAGCACTGCAATGAGTCCTTAGCAATGCACGCTCAAGATATTACGCAATTCCTTCCACGCGGATTCATCCAATACGGACGACATAAAGCTGCGACACCTAAGGGGTGTTGCCAAGCAGACATTGGCCGGGCTTGTCAAGAACCCACAGCGTTTGACCTCCGAATTGATTGGCGAGGCCACCACAATATTAGTACGTGCACTTCAGCACAGGTTGCGGCAGTACTCGGCAGCACGACCAAGATTGGCCGTGTTAATTTTCCCCGCATCTTTCTCCTGCAGTTTTTTTTTTGGGTTGTGGTGCCTGCAGCTCTTGGATCCTTCTTCAATGCACCTCGCTTGCCCTGCCACTGCCGACCAGCCTGTTTGCCGTGCCGGGCTTCAGCGGTTGAAGCGAAATCTGAGTCGAGCAAATAGCAGCAACCGCCACTTTCGGAAAGATTGCGGTTCCTGGCAGGCACAGTCCCATCAGCAGCTGATTCCTTATCTACAGTCGTTTTTGCCACCCTGAAATTGCCCGATCACTGTACTGCCACTGCGCAATCGCTGGTTCGGGATCAGCCAAAAAACCGGAATGGAGCAGAGAACCCTTCATTTGGCTCGGCAGCATGACCAAGATGGGCTGTGCTAATGTTCCCCGAATCGTTTTCGTGCCGGTAATGAATACTCACTCCCTTTTTACAAAACGAAGTAGTAACCGTGCTCTTCTCGAGATGCCGAGCACAGGCTGCATTTGTGTACACTATATGGCTGTTTATGCATACTTCGTGACTTTTGATCCTAGCCGGTGATGTTGAATCTAATACCGGCCCTTTCAGTCATGTTGAAACTGGCGATGAGCCGGCTGATGTTTCTCTCCAAATGATGAGCACGCTAAAAGAGTACAACTTCGTCAGGCAGCCATGCTCGAGCAGCTAAAATCTACCAATTTGACATTGGCTGATCATGATAAACCATTTACCGAAATCAAATGTCGACTTGACATAACGTGTCAACCTACACTCCTATTAAATTTATGAAGTTTGAAATCCCTGAAATCCAGACTGCTACTAATGAAAACGAAAATGAGTTTAATATTCTGGCTGCCCGGATCAACGATGCTGAAAACCAATTCGGGTGAAATATTTGTCTTTCCTACGGAGTTAATCGTGAACCAAACAAAATCTGCCAGGATTGTGAAAAGATTATAATCGATATTTCTGGTCGCCAGCTAAACGTGAACATCCAGCCCGGAAAAATTCAGAGTGCCCTTCGCATTTGGTCCTTCCATCTCGACAAATGCACGACTATAATAGTGAAGTTGGGAGCCTATAAAGACAAAGTATTAGGCGTGGCCAACAGTTTTAAAGGCCAAGGCTATAGCGTCGCTCAATATCTGTCGGCTCGCAGTCGTTTCACGCAGAAACGCCTAATTGAGTTTGGAATATCCCGAAACCATTCGTTTAACTTGCGCCATCAAAAGGTTGTCACGAATAACAAAACCTATTTTTTCGACCATGCAACCAATCAGGTGGTTGAACAAAGTTGAAGAAAGAACTCCAACGAAACGGCGTACCACGTTGTTCTTTCTGCTTGCTAATGTATGCACCTTTATTCCCAAGCATGACTCTTTACGCAGCTTATGAAGCGCATCCTCATCTACCATTGTTTTACTAACGGAAACATCGTTAAATTTGTCAGTATATGACAGTGAAGTTCTACGGGCTATCGCCAACTTCGACGAAATTCGAAAAGACATACCATAACGCTCCCGTGGCGGCTGTGTACTTATCACCATTAATCGTAATCTACGCTGTTCGCATGTGAAAATATCGTCTCCACTGAAAATGATCTGGTGCAGTTGCAATGCTGCTAGCCTACGTGTCCTCATCGGGCTTTGTTATCAGGCCTCTAACAGCGCCAGAGCTTTCACGGTGCTACATCATGACGCGTTAAACACAAGAAAAGCGCGATGCCCAATCTGCCTGATTCATCTTTTTGGCGACTTTCACATCCCATCTGTTGAATGGTCTGATCCTTGTTCCGCGTTATCTAAAAATGGGGCCGCTAGCAAATTCGTTAATGTATGCCTTACATTTGGTTTGTCTGAACTGGAGACACTAGCATGCTGCATAAAAGCATGCTGCATAAAAAAACACTGAAAAATTTTCCCCGGTCAGCTGCCACCGTGTGCTTAGCGACCACTTGGCTGTACACGCAACAGTTGCTTGCGAGGTTGTCAAAATCAGGAAAACGAAAAACGATTCTCACACTCTATGACAAAGGTGATTACGACCGTATAAAAGATGGTCTAAGAACATTTTTTGGTAGCTTTTCCTCTGTTTCTCGCAACGTTCTCTTGAAGCGAATTTGTTCCTATTTAGGACTTGGTTACAGCGCCTGATACAGCTTCATATTCCGAACATCATCGTAACAGAGCGTTCGGGCGCCCCATGGTTATATGCTCAACTAAGACGTCATATGGTTATATGCTCAACTACGGGTTTCAGGGACGCACCCTAGAATTCCTTTCCAGCTACTTCTTTAATCGCAAACAGTAGGTTTCTGTGGGCGATGTTTCATAATCGCAATTAAAAATCTCAACAGTATTCCTCAGGGTTCGGTCCTCGGTCCTGTTCTATTTTCCCTGAACGTTAAAGGCATTTCTATGTATTTGTCAACTTCAATGAACATAATGTATGAGGACGGTATCGCAATTATAGTCAGTGGAAAATTAGCTGAACATGTAGTAAGTGCGGTAAATCATGACTTGTTGCGCTTATTCAATTGGCTTAAAGAGCATAAATAACTCTAAACAGTTCGAAAACAAAGTACATCCTTTTCAGTTACCAACATATGCAATTTGACGCAGACTCCATGAATATATATTTTAATCGTTCTTTGCTGGAGCAAGTTCACTCAATCAACATCTAGGTGTGACTCTGGACTGCCATTTGAACTGGAAAGGGCATATAGGAACGAGGTGCTCAAAACTTGCATCGTCCTGCTTCGCCCCATTAAGAACTAGAACGTACTTCAGTATCTGAGTTTTGAAGGTTATTTACTACTCCCTCTTTCATTGTCACTTGACATATTGTTGCGAATCTGGGGCATTCACATATCAAACTTATTTAGATCCCATCACCGGCCTTCAAAAACGAGCATTACGTATTATGACATTTTCTGACTTGTGTTCGCAGCCGTCCGTTATTCTTTGAGCTTCAAATAATTCCATTCTAGCTTGTCCGTGAAATGAAGGTCTGTATAGTTGTCAGCAACATTATTCTCCATTGCCATCCGTTTTCGATAAATTTGTATGTGTTACCTACATAGAACACTAGGAATGCTAGTAACGTGAATTTTAACTTGCCGGTAACCAGAAATACCTATGGCCAACGGCTACTACAATATTACGGAGCAAACGTTTGGGACACTTTACCCTTAAAAAAAAAAACAAATTAATAACTGTATTTACAATAAACAGGTACTATCCAACATGGCATGAACTCTGGTTTCTTTGTTGTTCTATTCATTTTTTGTAATTACTTGGTTTTCGTGCATTGTTTTGTAATGATGTTCTTTTGACTCACCTGTTTAATGTGTGTGGTGTAGAGTGTATATAAGTAATGGGCCTAAACTTGGTTCGGCTATTGGCCCAAATGTTTGTGTTATGTATTTTGGACAACTTGTAGGTGAATAAAAAAAGAAGAAGAAGAAGCGTTGCGTTTGTTCCCAGCAGCCAAACTACCTATCAAATGTTTCACATGGTAAAATATTACAGTGCAGCCAAAGAGTTTGATAGCCTAATGCAGCTAATGAAACTTAATTTTCTTTCAGCTACTCTACTTTCTATGCTTCAAAGTGACCCTAAGCGCTTTTAGAAGTTTATGACTCCAAATCAGTCTAACTTTATATCGCTGTGTAATAACACTGGCTCTCCGGTTCCTGACTAAAGATCCAGATATTCAGAACTCAGCTTCTAGTGCAATTTCTAGGAATGAACCTTTGCACAACATTCTTAAAGCTCCGGCCTTTGCCAATTCGCCTATGAACGCTATCATTTTTGAACATCACGGAATAGTAAACGTTATTGAGTCACTAAAAAATTCATTATCTATTGGTGTCGACGTGAATAATTCTCAGGTATGAAAAAACTAAACATATTTACAGCTTTTTTTGTCACTCATTCATGAATAATCATTATATACTAGATTCGTTCCACGCGACGGGCGGGCAAGTAATGTTGTTCCAGTACATAAAAGCGGAAGCCTGTTATGCCCGAAGAATTATAGCCCAATCTGTATCACTAGCGTTTGCTGCAAAATATTGGAGCATATTTTATACTCGCACATTTCTACATTTCTGACATCAGTGGAGTTCTTTCACGCAATCCAGCACGCTTCCGGAAAGGTTATTCGAGTGATACGCAACTAACTCTTTTTCTTCATGACATTCACTCAAGCCTACATCGCAACATCCCTACTTACGTAACTTTTATTGACTTTGAGAAAGCCTGCCACGAAGTTTCCCGTGCTTGCCTACTGTAGAAAGTATCGTCTTTTAACCTCCACGCATGTGTCGTTAATTGGTTTTAAAATTTTCTAACTGGCCTGCAGCAGTTCGTCTAAGCTAATTCTTACTCGTCACCTTTAGCATCCGTTTTCTCAGGTGTAGCACAAGCACTGCCCTGGGACGATTTTTCTTTTTCATATATATTAACAACTTGTCTTTAAACATTTCCTCTTGTATCTGTCTATTTGCAGACGATTGTGTAACTGATCGTTACAACACCAACACTTCTGATACTTCCGCTCTTCAAAATGACCTTAACCCCATACAACAATGTTCTACCACTTGGCACATGTCCCTAAATGTCTCTAAAGCTACGTTAATGTCCTTTCAGCGTCACCGTAATTCAGTTTTACTCAATTATACATTTTAATAATATTCGTATCGATAATTCTGATTCAGTAAAATATACTTGGCGTCGATATCTCCCGTGATTTAAGTTGGTATACTCGTATTAACACCATAGCCGATTCCGCTGCTTGGATATATCTTGTCTTGACGTCTCATTCTGTTAAACTACTCGATTACACAACTTTTGTTCGACCAGGGCTTGAGTATGCTACAGCCGCTTTTGATCCCCACCAAATTAACTTGGTCAATGTTATTGAACGTGTACAAAATCGCGCAACAAGGTTTATAATTTCCGAGTACTCCCAAGGTTTCAGCATTTCCGCGCTCAACCCAGTTTAACCTTCCCACTCTTGTTTTCCACCGTAGAATGTCACGTCTTGTTGTTGATCATAAGTTTTTTGTTAATGTTTTGCCCATACAAAGCCAGCTCATCAAGAGAGCTCATGGCATTTTTTGCACCGCATCTTAATGCAGTGTATCCTGAGCATGGCCACGCCACTATTTTTCAAGAATCGTTTTTTCTGCCTACTGCTCGTTAGTGACCTGCCTGCTGAAATTAAAATTATCATCGATTCGCAGTGTTTTAAGCGGGCTATTGAAGCACGCCCATGGTTTTTCGTGACATTGTCATGTACGATAGGCCGTATGTATGCCCAACCCACCGATCGGCGCTTGGAACGGCGCCACCAGATTAAGCAGCAGCTGATGTTGTTGTACCTGTCGAAATAACCCAAAACCTCTTGGCCACCCGAAAAGGTGCGTGACTTTCCTTTTTGCCTCGCCCCGACGTCTAAGGCTGGCCATTTTCATCTTACGAAGCACCGCGTTTAAAAGTACGAATGCTCCCAGCGTGTTCCTTTGTAACCCTACAGGGTGCAACATTTCAACAGCCCTCGTACCCCGATGAACACGCCGCCTTGGCTTGACGCTTTGGCTTCAAGCGCGAGTGAATAACCGAGAGACAAGAAAGAAGTGCCTGGGGCGGTACGGGTGAAGAGGAAGAGGGCGACTGTCCAGCCCTGTGTTTTCAGGGTAGCAAATCGTCGGTGGTGCACAAGTTCGCATTGCCAATAATCTCAATTCGGAGCTTAGTCGTAAGCATTGTTAAATTATGTCTGCGTTTTTTTTCCTAAACACAACTGACAACTTCATACCCTTCCAAAAGACGGGGACACTGCCAATCGTTTTCAGACAGCCAATGATGTCTTTGTTTTCTATATAGTAATAGCTTTTTAGTAATGTACTTTTTAGTAATGTAGAGTAGCTTCAAAGTGATGGTATTTTTTTCTGATTGCAAGACACTTCTTCAGTTTTATACTACACTACAATAAGCCCGTATTGGCGCTGTAGGTATGTATCAAAGATAAATAAATATATCAATTATTGCGTCACTGTATTTTCTTTGGTTATTTGTCTTTTGGTTCGATATACCCCTACTGGGTTCAGTTCTGTTTCGCCGTTCTTGCGTTCCTATTTTTTCCTCTCGTCTCTCCGTGGAAGTAGAAATAACTGTTACTAAAAGGTTACAGCATAATGCAGAGGTCATTAATGCCAACACAGAAATTCATTGACAGCTGTCTACGCAGACACTAGAGCCCCTAAAGAGCCCGTTCTTCTGCGTCGTACATGTAAGCCACATGGCTTGTGCAGACATCTTTTCAGTAGAGTTTCAATCCCCAGCCATCCAGTTTATTTTCTATTATGTCTTTCGCACTGGCCTCTACTCTCGCGACAAGTGAGATAACACTATCAGCGGTTAAAGTGACTGCACTTGCATTGACGCGTTGCGCTGCCTCAGCATGGAGCAACCTGAGAGTCTAACACAAAAATCTATCAACTGCATTCATCTGGGACGCCAGGCCCACTAACGAACTGTTTTTTTTTTTTTGTGCATGATCTTTATAGTCCTACGCGCAGGGCTGCACAGGTCTCTCCTGTAGTCTTCTATTTTGTTGGTCTCAAGCGCGCTTTCCAAAAATAAATGCGCTGTGGCGCACCTTCGTGAAGTAGTAGCCAGCACTTGGCTGCAGTGCCAGTTCCAGGGTGCAGGTGGTTAAAAAGACTGCCTCATCGTTTTGACAGAGTAACGCCATCTCAAAAATACTAGCTACGGCCATATTCGGTGATATGCAAGGTGGACCCGTATAAGTACCAGAAGAACTCTTTTTTTGTACTTCGTACACTTTCATTTATTATCAAAATTGCTTGGAACAGCTGAATATTTGAATTTGTTGGAATGGCGTTTCGCAGTAATGAAGACAATTGTTTTGGGATAGAAGCAAGGGCACCCATCATAAGGCGTGCTTAGGCGCTATTGTCGTAACGGCAGCAATCGCCAAGAGTGGTCACTGAACTGCGTAGAGAACCTTGAAGGACGCTTGAACCATCCAAATGGCGTCCCTGGTAGCGTCGATTGACGCCATCACATTGTAGTTCCTCTAGCACATATAGTACAAAACCACAACTGCTAGTACAAAACCACAACAAATTGTGGTATTGTCCTTCAAAGATATATATTGCGACAAATATCACTGTTGCTTCTATGTAGCGGAGCTACTCGCTACAAAAGAGAAAAAGCGCCGGTGAAGTCGAAACTACTACACTGAGTCTGAAACAAATAGCGGTCTCAGTTTTAGTTCCAAGCTTATAAATGTATAAATACGTGAGATACGAAGCTGAATATTTGTTTGTAGGTTCATGTAGCCATAACGTTTACGAAAATGTGCAAAGGTCATGTCCATGCTCTGCACAAAATTCTAACTGCCAAATGTTTTAATTGATTGCATCATTAATAAATCTGTTATTCCTTTTACTTCTAGCTCTATTTTTGTTTCTGGTCTTAGAGACGCTAAAATTTAGGAAAACACACAGAAAACACTGTTTCGCTTGAAATAAAAAATTCAGGGCCGAAAGCGTAATGCTTTGTAAACAATTTCACGTGATATAGTGCGCCTTTCTTTGGCGGAAAATCAAAATGGTAAAACATATTTTTTATGCCTTCCCATGCTCTTTCAGGAACCAAGTGACGAAGATTTCCGGTTCCCGTACAGCAGCATGGTGTTAGTGGTCATCGAATGTCTTGTCATAAACATCTCCCGAAAGTGAGTATCACGAAATATGACAGATACTTAGTAAACAGATAGCATTGAATTTTCTTGATAGGTTTTTAAAAAAAGCACCAGCGTGCCATCAACGCTTACAGTCTATGAAAAAGCGCCAAGATGTTAGCACGACGAGAAAGGATGCCCAACTTATACACGTTGCTCTTACTTAGGGGAGCTCGCTAAAACTGTCAAAGTACGATTCCGCATCGCAATTGGTTTTTTTCCCCTGACCAACTTCTACGCGCTCACCTAAAGTTAGGTTTGTATGTGTATTTCATGATGTTGTGGTTTATAAATAAACTTATCCTCAGACGTCCAATGGTGAAATCCAGCGATGCGTCAAACTTTGGGGGTGAAGGGGGCTATTCTGTCCTCTTGGATGTTGCTCTAACTTGTACGAGTTGTACGAGTTGGGATGAGGGTAGGCGCTTTCCCATAAGGGTGGGCGCTCTCCAATGCTTGCTTCATAAATGTGGGAATTTAAAGTGCTTTATAAAAACGAGGTAATGTCGCCTAAACTTTATCTGCACACATTACTCCTCGACAAGGTTACTTTTGGGCTCATGCGCTCATGCATTGACCTACTTGAATGGTGGTGCTGCAATCGATTGTTGACACAATATTTCTTCATATAGAAGTAAAATGTTAAACATTAATATGAATATACTAAACCCTATGTACATAACTTCACAGAAAGGAAGAAAGCGAGCCGATAAGAAAGAGCCGCCGTTGTCCACTACACCCACCATTTAGAAAAAATGAAGTTGTAGTAATGCAAAAACTGGAATAAATGCTCAATATTTGAATATGTAGAATAGCTGTCCGGACAGAATAAGCCTGGTTGAAAATGGTTAAGAGTACAAACAGGTTTTAGTTATTGGGTGTGGGATGGAGAGCCCCGCATAGGGTAATTGAGCAATACGGAACGAATAGTAAAGCGGCGGAAGTGTACATATAGATTACGGGACATTTTGTGGAGTTTAAATGTTTTACTGCAGAATTGACCCTCGTCCACTAAGAATATAAATGGCCAAAATGATCAATATGTCACCTGCACTCGGCTAGTAAACGTACACGAGATTTTTTTGGAGGCGCCTATTAGCCGCCTGACACTGAGTGCTTTGGCGCCGGCAGATAAGAACATTTGAAGAGCGTCCAAGGGGTCGTCATATAGACCAAGTTGAACTATGTGGTAACTGAGTATAGAGCACAACAACGGAGTTCGGAAACCTGCGGTCAAAACAGAAGCAGCGAGACTGTTGTTTGTTAAGTGGGGTGAACTATTGTCCCCCGCTTGTGCGCTGATGAGATGTATGATTTGGGTAAGAGAATGTAGGGACGTGTCACAGGCATAAAGGAGAGACCATGCTGTTACGCAGGCAAGGAAGCCCTTCATAATTAGGATGAAGATCGCGCAAAAGGAAATGAGGTTGTACTGCTGGTCGACGCGTGTAGGAAGGTATTTTAAAGGAAAGTACAACACAGGCAGTACACAGTGTAGGACGTTAAATTATGAATGAATGTGAACACGGGCTTGGATGAGGGGAAATAAATACGCCACAAAAAGTCGGTTCAAATATCTGCGTTAGGTCAGTAGCTTTTTTGGGGCTCGCGAAGTTTTCCAGAAAAAGTTGCAGAGACATCTACGCTTTTATCCTACGATGTAAAGCACGATAACAATACTTCGATTCCCACGGAGCGTTTATGTACGCAGCTGCTGCATTTCGATCTCTGCTTGACGAGCACGAAATGTTATCGAAAACAGAATGATTAGCAAACGTGGGTTTTAATCGCAGTGTCCCACCAGAGAAAACGGCTGTCTTCGCTTCTGTGGCTTAAATGTGAGCGTGGAAGGATGCAAATGCGAGGTGTTGGTCAGTTTACGTCAGGAGGAGTCAGTGTCAGTGTATCAAAATGTTTATTCCGTGAAATGTCGGCCAGGCCGAACAATCTTGCTTTTTTACAAATAAGAAAGAGCGAAAGACAAGAGCTTTCCTTAGGAAGAAATAGTTGTGGCTTGAGAAAATGCGTCAAAGAGATGGCAGAAAGCTCAATGCTGCAAACTGAGTCTACGGCCCTAGATGCAGAAGCTCCTTTCTTTTCCCTATACTGAAACAGCATTGTGACCGCGCAAAGCACAATAAAGTGCTTTCTCACCCTCCCTCGCTTGCCCTCTCAAACAGCTCTCCCTGATCTTGAGGTAACAAGCTGGTATCTGTATCCCATGCTTTAAAAAAAGTGAAATATGTTCAGTTTGAGTTCTTCTCCCCTGTCCATACCCTTGGAGATGGCTAGGATGCGCGCAAGAGTGTGAAGGTTTCCCTTGTTTTAGCAGAGTTCCGAGGTAATGTCTGATGTTCCCACAGGAAACCTTAACGCACGTGGATTTTCAGATTATCTTGTTGGATTTTCGTCTACACTATGATTCTTCGCCATTAAAACCTTGTTGTAGCAAGGGGAAAGATTGTGTTCCTAGGCTTAGGCCAACGATTTGTTCTTAACGTTTTTCGAAGAGGGCAGTGGTAGTAGTGCTCACAGAGATCACGGTATATGAGTTTGTGTGCGGTGCATCGTTCGCATTCAGACCATTGGTTCCGGATGTCCAGGTGACGTTTAAACTTTCTGTATTATGAATGGGAATATATTACCGAAGCACTTGGCATTCTGCCTAAAAAACTGTGTAATGTCCTTTGCGAGTCTGTAATCATGTTATGCTTTTATTTGATACTTCCGCTAGGCGTATTGGTGAGAGTATTGCGCCAAGTTCAACTTCTTTGTTCACGTATCTCGGACACTCATGGAGCCACAAAGATTATACGAGTAGCCAACTACGACAATTGGGGCCTCGTGTATCCATACATCCCGGAGTCGGTAGTCTTATGATACTGAAACTTTCCCCGTATAATTTTGAGCTTGCCATACTTCCCCTTCTTTTGTATGGTTGTATCCATATTGTTTGTAGAGGAGAGTTTTTATGCGGCTACATGGGATCTGCACCACGCATATCATACGGTTCTATGGTTTCCTTCCAAAGAATGGGGGTGCCTGTCTTTTCTTTTCTGTTTGGTGGTGCTGTCTGGGGTGCATGTTTCTTTTCAAAGGGGGTATGACGGCCTCTCCCTGTTTTGTTTTTACAACCGATTTCTTGGTGCTAGCAGAGTGCAGTGCTTCTTCGATTTCTTAAAATGCGTTAGGAAGACACAAGTTCAGGACCTATTCGTCGTCATTATCACCAACATCCTATTTACGGTGACTGCAACGTTAAGGTCTCTTCTATTCCCCTTCACCCGCTGTTTTCCTGGGCTTCCCGAATACATTCTTCGCTCAATACAACAATTATTTCATCCCTCCATCGAGTAAATGGCCGTTTCTTCTCTTACCCTGCTGTTCCACCCTTTGTCGGTTCGTCTCATGGTCGAAATTGCGAGGTTGAGAGCTTGAAATACTGTCCTATATGATGGCCTTTTAATGGTGTTTCTTTTGCTCTCTGGTGGGGGTAAATTTTGGTACCGCCGGCTCTGAAATATGCTGTTCATGATCAGGGCTTTCACGAGTCTTATCGTTTCTTTTCTCTTTTTCTCGCCGTTTCTTGGTTGGATGCTTTCTTGTGGGCCACAATTGGTTTGTAGGAAGCTGACTTGATTGGTGCGCTGATGAGACTTCCTACATTTATTTAGTTCGGCTAGGCCTGCCCAGAACGAGCCGCGAGCCAGCTGCTCACTCGACGTTCCATCTTTTCGCGTGCCACTGCTCACGTGACACTTAGTCTACGGATGGTGATTGCGGCGCTTATAATGACGATGGTGATGGTGTCGCTACAGGGCTAGCGCGTAGCGCGTTATGAATAATAAAGGACGGCTGTTGGAAGGCACAAAAAACTATGTACAGGTAGATACAACACCAGTGATCAGTAAGATTTGTCTCCGGTCATTGTCCTTACACTGTCCTAGTCGTCCTGGGAGGGCGTCCGGTGTTTGCATTTCACTCGGAGGGCCTTGCCTGGGAGTGGCGCCAAGGTCGCAGGCAGCAACGGGTGTCCGGCGGTGCGTAAACTGTCAGGAGGGGCCAGAGGCACATGATGTCAAATGCAGCTTGAGTGCGCTGTCTTTTCCATAAAGCAAGCCAAGGAGCCGGGAAAACACAGCGTACGAGTATTGGATGGCTCCATCGCATAGGCAGCTTTGTCGTTGCATGGAGCACGAACGATAACGTGTGTGGCGGAAACGGCGCAGTTCGCGTCGCTGTCAAGCACGTGCACGGTGGTGCTGAGACCGCGATCGGGGAACATGAAATGGGGCCAGTATCGCGCGAGTCGCTTGTGGGCCTGACGGTGGCTGGGAACCGTGAGGGTAGTCAAGCATGCGCGTGGAGCATACTGGCAAGGTCGGCTTGTATGGATCGTTTTTGAGCGTCATCCGAGTGCCTACAAGGAAAAGGACCCGAGCGGGGAGGGTTTTTGGCGTCGTCTACGACGTCACCTACGGTTACGAAGCTAGACTGCACGTGTACCGTTGATATTATCCTTGATCCGAGTGTCAGTACCACAGGAACTGGCATGGGATGACGTCATCAGCGTGCGAGGCACAAGACTTTCGCAGCGTCGAGTAGGCGATATCGCCGAGGACGTGGCTTGCCTGGCAGGCCATCGTTGCGACAGTGTCCGGACGTCTGTAGGTGGCGCTGTTGGGAATGCCTCTGTCTCGACGTCACCTAAAGTAGTGGTGCCAGTGACGGCCAGAAAATATACCGCAGGAGGTGAAGCCCCAATGGAGTCTACACCGGCTGTAAATGACTAATGTGTAGGCGACTGAGGCGGAAGGGAGGTCGCTGTCGCGGTAATGGGTGGCTCACGAGTGCCTGCGAGTAGGGAGCTTGCAACGGGAGAGGCGGCCGGTGATCGGCACACGCCAGTAATGTCGTTGGCCGCCAGTCCTCTAGTGGAAGGTGCGGTGGCCGCGCTGGAAATGGAGAGCAGGGTGTCGGCGTTGCTGACAAAGGACTTCGCCGTGCTGGGTGGCATGGATGGTACCGTGTATGGAGCTGTGGCGCTTGCAAGCCGGGCGGGTATGTCGTGTGATGCTTGCTGTGGCGGGTTGTCTCGATAGCCGCAGTTGTCGAGCACTGCAGCCCGAAGATCGGCGGTACATTTTGTCGTTGTAGCTGCGGCTGCCGCGCTGCAGATGGCGTCTACGAGGCCGGCCCAAGTGGCTGTGGACGATAGAGATGGCGCAGAGGGTACAATGTGCGGCTACGGAGAGTGCGCAGAGCGTGCGTGTACAGGTTTTGCTGTGGGCCGAAAGCTGTTGTCGCTGAAGATGTGGTGCGCAAGCACGGCCGCATGAAGGTCATCATAGGGCGTGGCGCTGGGCGGTGGTAGGACGAGGATGCAGCGGAGCTCCTGCGGAAGCATCTCCCAGAGGATGGAGTGCTAAAGCGGCTGTACACTGACGTGGTTGAGCCAGAGGGTAGCCTCGAACTTGAAGAACCGTCCTCTGACGTGGCGTGCGTTGAACACCCGTATCGTGGGGTCCCCCACGTCGCCATTTCAGTGTTCCGCTGGCTGGGTATATGGCGCGAATTCACGGGTAACCACTTGTACGGAACGCCCGGGTCACCACATGTAGGGAGGAGACTCGGTTGGTGCGCTGATGAGACTTCCTACATTTATTTAGGTCGCGTAGGCCCGGCCAGAACGAGCAGCCGCCCAGCTGCTGACACGACGTTCCATCTTGCCGCGTGCAACTGCTCACGTACCAGTTCATTCCACTGATGGTGATTGTGGCGCTCATGATGATGATGGCGATGGTCTCACTACAGGTTAAACATTTTCAGTTTCGGGTATTTTATTTGCCCAGTTATGTGGCAATGAGAGAAAAATCACCTAATTCACTAGAAACGTGGGAGGCGACTTTGGCCAGCGAACCCATGGAAGACCAGTGCGAGCTGATCGACAGGGCTTTGGACGGGGCACAAGCCTCTGTGGCTCTGGAAAGAGGACTCCACTTAAGTTTCTCCCTTTAATTCCTTCCCCAACCCCAATAATTTCTTTCCGAACTGAACTGAACTGGCTATTGTGAGTGAGGAGCTACCCGCTTGTGTAGAACCCTGGGGAGCATTTTTACGTCACGGTTCTCTGACAGGATAAACGTACCTTTTTTAGGGTGATTTTTAACTTGGCCGCGTGGCACCATCTGTCGTTTACCAGAGAGAGAGAGAGAAAATGACTTTATTGAAGGTTCCTGCGGAGGGTAGGGACCTCGGCCACGCAGGGCCTGCCCTTCCTAGACGAGTATTAGGTCGTCCCCGAAGCAGTGCCTCGCGGGCGTCGGCGCGGTCGGTGCGTGGTGGGTGTTCGGGTGTTGACCCGCCGACCCCCCGACGACGCTTCCCTGCGCTTCTGCCCTGCGAGAGCAGCCTCGAGCCGCTGGATAGTTCGTAGTTGCACCTCGTGCTCACCCGAGTTCATGCCATACGTAATGTCCTCGGGCAGGCGCGTTGCACCGTCTGCCTCCAGCGAGTGTCGTTCACATCCCCACAGCAAGTGGGCTAGCGTTGCGTTCGTTCTCGCGCACACACTGCACAGCACACTTTCGTAGACCTCTGGACACACGTGGCGTGCCAGCACCGGGGTGATCACCGAGTTCGTTTGTAGTTGTCTGTATAGCACGGCTTCCGCTCTGGTGAGCTTGGGGTGGGGGGGCGGCTTGAATCGCCTGCCGAGCCTGTACCACTGTAGTATTTCCTCGTACGATGCGAGGGGTTCTTGTTCGGTTTCTGGGTGCCCGTCCGCCGGGGAGGAGCGGGGGGGCGCCTCGTTGTTGGAAAGTTCTCGCGCGGCGGCGTCCGCTGTCTCGTTGCGGTTGGGGTGCCTGCTGGCTTCGACGCTCGTGTGCGCCGGAAACCAGCGGATGTGGGTGACCGGCGTCGCCAGCTCGCCGGACGTTGCACGACACTGCACTGTACTCACTGCCCTATCGCACACTGTGTTCTTAGCGTAGTTCGCGATGGCCGAACGCGAGTCACTAAGCACTGTGGTACACCGCGGGTGTGTTAGCGCGAGCGCGATCGCCACCTCCTCTGCCTGTAAGGCGGTCGTAGCACGGACACTGCACGCACTGTACACATCACCAGTTGTAGCCTTCACCGCCACGGCCACGTAGGTGTTCGGGCGGTCTGGGTATCTCGCTGCGTCCACGTAGAGGGCGCCCGTGTCGTTTGTGTGCGCCTCGGTGAGGGCCTTGGCCCTGGCCGCCCTGCGTCCCGGATTGTGATCGGGGTGGACGTTGCGGGGCAGCGGGAGTACCTTGATGCGTTGGAGCATCTCTCTTGGGAGGCTCTGTGTGTTTTGCGGTTCCGTCCCCGCTCGGCCGCGGCCGTAGCCAAGCCGTTCGAGGATATTCCTACCGGCCCTCGTGGATGAGAGGCGGTCGAGTTGCGTTGTTCTCTGGGCCTCGCTGATTTCCTCCAGGGTGTTATGGAGGCCCAGTTGCAGTAGTCGTTCTGAGCTGGTGCTGTTGAGTAGCCCCAGCGCGGCTTTGTAGGTCTTGCGAATGGCCGCGTTGATCTTGTCTCTCTCGTGTTTCTTCCACGGGTGAAAGGCCCCCACGTAGGCCACGTGGCTCATGGCGAAGGATTGTACCAGCCGTAGGCAGCTGGTCTCTTTCATTCCGTGACGTCTTGTGGATATGCGTTTGATGAGGCGGGTGGCGATGCCCAGCTTCGTGATGACGCGGTCCACCGTGGCGCCGTTGCTTCGGCTTGCTTCGAGGAGCATGCCGAGGACTCGGAGGTTGCTCACTTTGGGGATGACGGTGCCGTCGCTCGTGCGTAGTGTGATCGTGGTGGAGTCTTCCTCTGCTTTCTTGCGGTACCTGCCCGGTGGTGGGATGATGAGCAGTTCGGACTTTTGCGGGGAACACCTCAGCCCAGTGTTGGCCAGGTGGTCTTCAATGGCGTCGACTGCCTCTTGTAGTGTCGTTTCGATGTGGCCGTCGCTCCCTCCGGGGACCCACAGGGTAATGTCGTCGGCGTAGATGGTCTAGCGAACCTGTGGGATCCCCGAAAGTCGCTGGGCCACGCCGATCATCACGAGGTTGAAGAGCACCGGCGAAATCACCGAGCCTTGGGGGGTGCCTACGCTGCCCAGTTCCCTCTCTGGTAGCTGCAGGTCGCCCGCTTGTATTTCCACCGTCCGGTGCGACAGGAAGTCGTGGATGTAGTTGTATGATCTCTGCCCCAGGCCCAGGCGCGAGACCTGCGCTAGGATGGCTGAGTGACGCACCTTGTCGAAGGCGCTCTGTAGATCCAGAACCAGCACCGCCCTGTTGTCTTGGGTAGGGACGGTCACGTCAAGGATGTCGTGTTGTAGCAGGATCATGGCGTCCTGGGTGCTGAGCCTTTCACGAAACCCCAACATGGCGTCGGGGTAGAGGCCTTCGTCTTCGAGGTAGCGCTGCCATCTGTTGTTGAGGACGTGCTCGAGCACCTTGCCCACGCACGATGTGAGAGATATCGGGCGCAGATTCTCGATGCCAGGTGGCTTGCCGGGCTTGGGGATGAGGATCGTTCTGGCTGCCTTCCACTGTCGCGGGAGGGTTCCCGCGCGCCAACACCGGTTGAAGTAATCCGTGAGGGCCACGATGGCCCCGTCATTGAGGTTGCGGAGGGCTTTGTTGGTGACCCGGTCCGGACCGGCCGCCGACTTGCAGTTGAGGTTCTGTAGGGCCGCCCGGACTTCCCACTCATCGATGTCGCGGTCGAGGGTTGGGTTGGCCGGGCCGTGATATCTGTCGTGATTCTCGCTAGGTGTGCTCGGGAGGTAGCGTTCGTTGAGGCGTTTGCACGTCTCTTCCTGCCCCAGCTTCTTGATGGTAGTGTGTATGATTTGATCCAGGCGGTGTTGCTGGTACCCTTTGCTCTTCGTTTCGTCGAGGAGGTGGCGGAGTAATTTCCAGGTTCGACCCTGGTGGAGCTGTCCGTCCGCCTCGCTGCAGATGGCATGCCATCGCTGTGCGCAGAGCTCGCGGCTGTACTTTTCGATGGCGCGTCCGAGTTCGGCCACCCGCTTGCGTAGTGTGCGGTTATGGCGTTGGCGTCTCCATCGTCTCTGTAGGGATTGCCTGGCCTCGATCATGTGGGCCAGGCGGCTGTCGATTTGCTGCACGTCTTCGTCCGTTTCCACTTCCGTGGTCGCGAACGAGGTTGCTTGCACGATGTCTTTCGACCACTTCTCGATGTCCGTGATCTCTCCCTGCGGTTCCAGGCACTCCGCTCTGAAGCGGGTCCAGTCGGTGAGTTTGTGTTTTCTCCGGCTTCCGTTGGACCTGACGGCGGAGGTCGGTAGGTCCAGCTCGATGATAAAGTGATCACTGCCCAGGTTGTGGCCCGTGTTCCGCCACTCGACCCCCTTCTTAGCTGACGTCCTCGTGCGGACGAATGCCAGGTCCGGGTTGGTGTCGCGCGTGACAGAGGTGCCGATGCGGGTGGGCGCCGCTGTGTCCGTGTGGAGGCATCAGTGTGGCCGTGCGCCTCCGCCGGTGCACCGAACGAATCGACCGACTCGAAAAGCGCATGGACGCCTTTGAGCACCGGGTAAATGCACGTTTCGCAGCGGTGGAACGCCGCCTCGACGCACTGCAGGAGTTTCTCTACAGAAAGCTGGGCCGCGACGACGACGCGCCAAACGACCGCAACCACGCCGCTCAATCACCACCTGCATCATGGCCGTCAAACCAGCAACAAGCTCGAGCCTAAAGGTCTGGCACTGGAACGCCAACGGGTTCCAGTGCAGAAAGGCGGTACTACAGCAACACCTGCAGAGCCTCGAGGCGCCCCCTGACGTCATCATGGTTCAAGAAACTCACACCGAAAACGCACCAACCCTCCCGGGCTACCATACGCACGCAAGCCCCCCCAGCGCAAGGGACTGCGGTAAGGGGGCCGCTCAAGGGGTGTGCACCTTCATTCGGAAAGGGCTCACCTTCTTCAAGCACGAATACTTCCTCGGACGCAGCACCATCGAACACTGCGCGACCGAGGTAGTCATCGGCAAGAAGAAGAAGGAGTCCTTTCTTCTCATCAACATCTACAGTAACCCTAAGCACCGGCACCAAAAATTCAAGAAACTCATGCACAAGACGTTACGCACGGCACCGACAGACACCATCGCCATCTGTGGGGACTTTAACGCATCACACAAAGAGCTCGGCTACCACCGCACTACAGTCAAGGGCAGAGACCTGCTGGACGCGGCGGCCGACGCCGGCTTCACTGTCGTTTACCAAACCGAGCTGCAGCGCAGACATAAGTCAGGGAATATCGAAAGGTATTTTGAAAACTTTATGTGATAAGATTAAATATAGTGGGCTTTATTGTAGCTATTTTCGGTGCATTATCCAGGCCTTCCTTGATTTCTGAAAGACCAGCGTTAATCATTTGTCCCCTGTTTTCTGTCACCCAGTGCTGGTGCCGGCATAAGTTCTGGTGGAAAACACAGCGTAGTGGCTCAGTGGGTAAGGCATTGCGCTGCTGAGCCCAAGGCCGCTGGTGCAATTGCCGGCCACGGCAGCGGTTTTTCTAATAGAAGCTGAAAACAAAAACGCCAGTGTGTCGACGTCTCGGCGCACGTTAAAGATACTCAATTTGTAAAAAGTCTTCTGGAGGCTTCCCCTGCCGCATGCCCGTAGCCACGAGTGGTCTCGGGGCATCAATTACCAGAAACATATTTTGACCTTCTGTTAGAAACCCGCGTTGGCATGAGGACGTACGTTGCAGGCATTGCTGGGACCGTATGTGCCCAGCATGTAACAACCTACTGGGCACAGAACAAAAGTCACCACGCAGGCGCGATACCTAGTGAAAACACGTGTCCCTTTTTCATTTCCGACGTTGTAACATTCTCCTCCTTTCCAAACTTCTGTTGCCATAGCGCCACGTTACACGTTTAGCGGAGCCCTCGAATCTTGCTTCCTCAGTCGTGGCTTCCGGGTGACAACAGCGACGTATTTCCGTGGACGCCTGATCAACACGGCTGATAGCGGACGCCTACTACCGATGGGGGAATAGAAAAATGAGCATAATAACGCTATCGCGTTTATTGGTACGAGCTCACGTTGCTCGACAATGGTAGAAGCCGCTCTTTGCCGACGACCGCCAGGTCGGTGCTGCGGGCCGACCCCTCACCACGCACTCTACTGAATTCTGGAGCCCTGTTGCCTCATTTTGTGGGTTAGAGCGCCTCCTCCACGATGACAACGCCCAAAGAAATTTTTGAACATTGCCGGCTGTTTGCGAAGGGGTTGCCACGGCCGATCGATGAAAGGTGCATTCACGTGCATTCACGATGAAAGGTGCATGCCCTTAAAGCAGAGTGTGGCATGGGCTTCGCCATCGGCTCTGAACGCGCGCCGTCGCTCCGGGAGTCCCGTTCGGAGCATCCCCCATCAAATAAATGTAATTTGGTTAACTCCGCAACGCGCTGCGAGGTTGCGGTGTTAGCCTATGGTTCGGTGACTTGCACCGACTCCCCTGGACGCTTTGCGGGGCCTGAGTTTCAGCGTGTCTTCGCTTCCGGAAGCCGCGTAACTGGGTTGCAGCTCTATTTTCTTGAGCTGACCTACCAAAAATCCAGGTCATAAGGTGCGCTTGTCTAAGAAGCGTTGAGGAATAGCACTGAGACCAATTGTTGCGCTGTGGTCAGAGCAGGACATTTCGGTGCGGAAATTCACGTGCGTAGACATTTGGGTGCGAAAAAGTTTCGGCGACAGAATTATTGCGTGCTTCCTTGTTGGAACAGCCGTCATATTTTTATTTCTCAATAGGGTGGGTTATGAACAACAATCGAGCGCATTAATCGCATTTTTATATTGGCGCCATGTTTGGTTACGCCAGTTGTTTTTATAAATTGAACATTTTTATGTTTGTGTTTGATGCATCGTTATAGAAACAGCTATTATGTATATTTTACCGCTGATGTTTTTTAAACAAACGAAAAGATTTTTTTATTTCGTTTTTTTGCGGCATGCAATTCAATTACCCGCCGTTTACAAGGTTTTAATTAGTTTTTTATGCAGGTTTCTTTAAATAAAGCTCACACTGTCACTATCCAAAGAAGAAACTTTAGAAGCATTCAGTTTGGCCCCCAAAATGCAGAAAATCCAATGAGGGGTTTATTGTAGGTTGTGCTGCCACACCCAAATGATTTTGCAAACACTGTTGTCGCCAGATTTTTGTTTCAAACGGACACATCTAGGATATTGTCATAAAAGAAAAGCAGGAATTTTTTAAAATAGCTGAAGCAACTATATATCCTCAATGATAATAAAGCGCTTACTGCTTGTGTGTACACAGTACTAATTTTGCCTAATCGAGAAGGTTGTCCTCTGTACACGTGCCTAGCAAGAGATGAAAATGCTGCAACCACTCTGTCAATACTCTGGCCTAGTTAGTGAGGCCACTGCTTGCTAATGTTGATGCGACTGTCAAAGGCTGTATACAGCAAAAAACTCGTGTTAAAGCCTCTGCATCGCAAACTGCTTCGTGAGCGAACTGTTCCGTTTGTCAAAACATGCAGATGCCTTGAAAGTTTACATGTTTGAATATAAGTGCAGTGTAGGTTTTAAATAGATGTTCAGCAGCTCTAGGGCGTGTGTTCAGTACAGATTTGGTTTCGAACTTTAAGTGTGTACTTATAAGGGGATAATATCTAAAGGAAACACGAAAGCTGTCATTATTGTTTGACTAATGGATGGGCTTTGATATCCGTAATTCGAAATTTGAATTCTTGGGTATTGATTCCAAAATACGCAAAATTTGGCTGGCCTGTGGCCACAAACACGTTTATTTATTAGGAATACAATAAAATTGAGGTACATCTCACTTCAAGACTTTTTGGTTGTTTGCGAATCAAATTAAAACCGTTACTTGCTTTACAGCGCATATGTAGAACAGATCGCCGCAACCTGGCTATAGCTCAACGTATTACCAGAGTCCTTCAATACTTCTCTGGTCATGAAACTACCGGCCAAGTTTCATACGGGGACAAATGCTACGGCGAGGGGTGCCACCGCAGATCGGAGGGCATCGTGCGTGGCCGCCGCTGTTCTGTAGCCAGACCGGGACGCAGGAACGCAGTAGCAGCTGTTAGCAGCATGTCTGTTCACACCAAATTTTTTCCTCACTCACAACATCATTAGTCCGTTTCAGCGGCCCGCGACAGATAAAGCACAAGCGCATTGCTGATAAGGTGGCGAGGGTCGGTTACCTTCCAAACGCGCTCTGAGCACTTCCCCTGCTGCTGCTGCTGATGATGATGATTTCTATTGGTTTCCCCTTTGTATCGGGGTGATGACATGTCATCTTACCAAAAAGGACTAATATATCTATGTTTTACCGTTTTGGTTTATTCTGACCGGTGCTTAGGGCTGGCACAAAAAGCTTATTGGGCACAAAATAATTTTTTTCCTTTACAGGTGGTAACTGCCTTAGGCAATATTCCCCTCTCTGCTTCTCCGGCGCTGGTGTTGCCCTTCGTGCAACACCAGCGCCGCAGCGCGGCTTTTCTGGGCAGCGTACAAAGCTCTCTCATAGCCTGACGGCGCAGTTTCATGTCCAGAAAAGCATTGAAGGACTCTAGTAATACTCCATAAACGTTTTTCTATAGGTAGCACTGGTGTTCCACCCAACAGGCTAGGAAAGAACACAGCCATGCGTCGTGGGTATGACACGATCGCGCACCGCGCTCTGCTGAACTGCATTGACCATGCAGATTGTATAAAATACTTAAGTCGGCATAACAAATACTTAAAAAATAATGACCTTTCAGCAAACACAATGTTATTGAGGCGCCAGAAAGTTTCCATTGGTTGTAGCGAATATTGTCCGTGTGTCGAGGGCGTCATACCACACATGTCAAGAGGTTGCACAGTAGTAGTAGTGACTAAAATAAATGCATTATCAGGTTCTATGAGTCACTTTGCATCAATCACATTATGTATGCTTTCTTTTTATTGCGATACGAAGCGCGAAATTGACCACAACGCGTTTTCGACAAGCGTTGCAGCATAACGGCTTCGTTTCAAATCAAAGAGTTTCTTGTTAAGTGTACTAGAGCGGAAACTGCGTCGGGTAATACATGTCGTCGTGAGGGTTTATGGGAAGTCACTGCCTTTTGGTTAAGGCTTAGCATGACAATTGGATTCCTAAAGCAGTTTTGGCGATTAGCTTTCTTCACTATGCATTAAAACGTCTACGAGCTACGAGAAAACCGAAACCCTCTATCTGCTCTGGTAGCTGTATTCGGGGTAAGGGCAGACCTGACTTGGGTCATGCCACAGTCGAAGGACGCATCAATGAGCGGGTAATATGTCGCAGCCAAATTTGTAGCCGACGAAAAAAAATCGCGCCAATCCACCCCGTGAATGTTGTTGGAAAACAAAGCTGTAACCGGCACCCATAACGATTAGCCAAGCTACGTCACTTAAATTCACTCACATCTCTCTACAAATAGTAACACCAGAGAGAAGTGAAATTCACTTAACCACACCATTTATTACTTCAAAAAGACATTCTTGGTAAGGTTAAATCAATGCACGATGCATGAACGGTGTTTGGTTGAGTTGTATTGATGTAGCACAAGAGTAGAAACTTTTTTTATAAAATTAAAGTCAGCTCCAACCCGGTGTTAGACGATCTGACTTCTCCGTCTCTGCCCGAGGACGGAGGCGACAAGATTTGCGGCAGAGAAGGAGGAAGAGGAGCAAGAAATACTTCTGTTCAGATTTCTGAACTGCCCAGAGTGCAGCCCTGGGGAGTGATTCCTTTTTCTGTGGGGCCCATATGCAGTCCACGCGGCCTGTGTTCTGGCCACCCGCTGAAGCTGGGTAGGTAGAGAGGGCCTGGACAGCAGCATCTCCCATTGCTCTTGTTGGGTAGTTGACGGAAAGAGAGGAGGGTGCTCAGGGCTAAAGTCACACACCCCGATTATGGGGCGGAGTGTTCCTACTTCTGAGCAAAATTTACATTCAGCGTCGAAGTAATTCGGATGCATTAAGTGAAGACGCGTAGGGTGTGGGAAGGGGCCCGGATCGTATGAGCCGTAGGGTAGTTTGTCGTTCTCTGGAAACGTCAGGGTAGGGCGAAGGTACGGTCTCTCTCAGAAGGCGATAATTCTGGGTTATCTCCCTGAACGTGACAATCGGGTGACTGTCCTCGTGCAGCTCCATAGCATGGCAGGTAATCCTGCGCAGGCTTGTTGGGTGGGCGTATTTGTTGCCCTCCCTTTAAGCGTGATGGGGTGTCCAGATGAGCTGCATGGAACCGTTTTGGGAGTGTTTTTTTAGCACGCGCAGTGCAGGTCTGGACACCGAACCCGACTGGTAATTCCAGTAGGCTTGCTGGGAATCGGGGACTACCCTCCAAACCCCTGGTTGCGTGAGAGCCAAGGTGATGGCTGCCTCTTCTGCTGCCATCATTTCTTGGGTCCTAAGCGAGGTACACGCGAGGAGGTTGGTTCTGGAGGTAGCCACGATGATGGCGTATTGCTGCCCTCGATGTTTGGAGGGGTCTGTGTAGATAACTGCATGATCCCCACCGAGGGTGGTGTTTAGCGCTTGAGCCTGTGCTTTTCGGTTACCCTCGTCAAGTGAGGATTCCATATTTCTAAGCAAAGGGAGGATCTTTAGTTTTAGTCGCCAAGAGTCTGGGAGTACGTCAAGTGGAGTGACATTCTGGGCTGCCCAGCCAATTTGGTGAAGCATGCGGTTACCCACCGCAGTTCTGAGTCGGACCTTCTTGTTAGAAAGATGGCTTTCTATGAACTCTTCCACCGTGTTGTGGAGCCCCGTGCTAAGCAGCCGCTGTGTGAACGCACTCATGAAAAGACCAATGGCCTGCTCGACAGCCTTTCTAATCATCATATAAAGCATCGCTATGTCTTCCTTGTCGAGAAGAAGACAGCGGGTTGACGTAAGTGACTCTCGAGAGGACAGAAGCTTCAATTAATCGAAAAGTACTTGATTCCTTTAGTCCTCGCTTCTTGGTGGCAACTCGCCTGATCATGTGTATGACTTGATTATAGCTGTTTTTGAGGCGCTGCAAGGAGACGTCACTCTTGGTGTTAGCATCGAGATGTAGGCATGGGATCTTGATGCTGGGGCTTGGAGTGATGGCTTGGCCATCAAAGAGTATTTGAATGTATTCCTTGATTTGGCGTGCGGGCGGACGACAAGGAGCTGTGATTGTGTACGTGAACACTGGAGGCCACAGGCTTTAGCACATTGGCGTACTAGAAGTGAGATGCCATGCATTGGTGTGAGCTTCCTTTAATTTTTGTAATTTTGCGTGACGCTTTCACATGCCATTCAGCGAGAACGCAGAGGGTAAACCCATAGATGTGCTTGGTGAGTACACCCCCTGTCTTCCCAGTTTTCACGTGGGCTCGTAGCTAAATCGGTAAGACAACGGGCTCTCGCTTTGTTAGTCTATTAGTTCCAGGTTCGATTCCCGGCGGTGCCAGTACATTCTTTTATTTGTTCGCTGGAGTTTTCTGGTGACACCAACGGTCGCGAAAGGGCCCTTGGAGGGTAGAGGTAAAAAGCTTTGCTTTAAAAAAAGCAAACGCACTTCGACGAAGACAAGATACGAAAGATACGGGCGCTCATCTGTCTGATCGGGCCTGAAACAGCGCACGGGATACCTCCGTAACCATTTTAAATGAATCACTGTTCCAGTAACGTAAACTAGCCTTTTTTTGGAACCGGCATGCGTATACTCCTTTTTAAAACTCCGATGCACATACATTACTTCAAAAATATGTGGTTCACTGTTCCACTCAATTTTCAGGATATGTGGAACGCCGTTCCAAATATATATCTCCAACTTTTTTGCAAACAAGTTCAAGTTACTAAGTGGATCATATGTGGATGAGCTGGGCCGCTAGAAGGCCATCCGGAGCAGTCGCCCATCAGGTCGGCTCCGCAAAAAATGTTCTTTTCTCTGGCGGAACAAATCAATTTTTGGTTTGAAAGTGATGTGTGCTTCTGTCGGAACATCTACGGACTCTGTGGACACCAATTTGAACCTGTGAGTGGATATTTAGGACTATTATAGACGCTTTTCCGATAAACCACGCCGATCGTCTCGCTGCACCTCGCCTAGCTTAGGCTTAGCTGCTGGGCAGCCGGGGCTACCGCTGTCATCGGTTATTTCTTGTTTCCCAATGGTGGCCCACGTGTGGCCGACGAAAGTGGTGATGGAAGGGACGGTCAAAGGCACGGATATTGTCAACGCGTAAATTTGGGCTAGTTGGTTCGAGCTGTGATACATGGTCAAGTAGCCCGGTAACGACGGGACAAAAGTAGAGACCACACAGGACTAGCGCTTGACATCAACTGAAATTTTTACTACACACATCGAAAGATATACAGGAAGGGCGCATTTGTGAACATGCTCAAAGCACAAAGAAAAAATACAAGGTCAAGTGTTGCATTTGTTGCGCACGTAGCGAGTCGCATCCGGATAATCTATTTTTTCGATAAACTAGTAGATGCCGTCCATACAAACTTTTCGCCGGCTTTCACGATGCGCCACGCTTCAAACAATTCACGGCTGGCTTGGTCTTTAAAAGAGCGCAATATTACTGTCTTCTCGTAAATTGGAACACAGTGTGGAACGCACCGGCAGCGGCGGCAATGGTCAGCTAAATGGCCCACCTCAGCGAGCGCTTTTAAAGCTGTAGTGTGCTATTGAACAGCTACGGTGCTACTGAACAGCTTGAACAGCTACCGTGAATGACAGGCTCCGGGAGCAGCACTTGCCTCAGCCTTGCATGTCGAACCTCCTTCCCATATGACGGCGAACGAAGGGCCGAGTGAGTACAGCGAAATCACGCATTAATATAGACTGGAGATACTACGTTCTGCGGATCCGCAGTTAAGTAGAAAAGAGGAGATTTACTGGAGACGTTTGCAGACGAAACTTTTCCAGAACCCAGTCCTATGTAGTAAGTGGCATCCCAAAGTCGTCGATCCAAGATGTAAGAAATGTGACGGTCGAGCGGACATCGTCCACATGGTGTGGACTGGCCCTTCGTACAAGAAAACGAACCGAAACGTAGCATCCTGGGAGGCACTAATCCTCAGCCGAACCTCCGAAGCCCAGCGCAAGATCATCGGTCTCGCACTAGAAGCCGCCAAGAACCAAGGTATACCGGCCGACTGATGGGGGGAGGGAGCACCTAACGCTCCCTTTTTGACTGGTGTGTAATAAAGTTTTCACTGACTGACTGACTATGTGGATCCAGTTTAAGAGTGTATTTTGCCATTGTCCACGACTATTTACCCCATATTTTCTTTTTTTTTGTTAAACTGCTGCTGATGGTCGGTGCACCCGTTAACCACATAGGCGACGTATTCATAAGTACGCTCAAAAAACTTTCGAAAATCTTCTGCCACGTTAATAATTCAAATTGAAACGACTTGGTCGAGTGTCAAGCAAGCCTTCTAAAATCTGAGAAGTACCTGCGAAACCGAAACCTCAAAATCAAAGGAATTGTGCAAACAGAAAATGACTATCTACACCGGGTACTTGAAACAAGTGGCTAAAGTCTTGGCTATGCAATAACTGCCAGTGTTGTCGACGTGTGTCACAGGGTTCCAGAAGAATGAGGGAAAAACCAACACCGTTGTGCACTTTAAGCGGCCAGAAAAGACAGATAACGAACTCGAAAAGCCCCGCAAGAAAAAGTTGACAACGGAAGTTATCGGCCTCCTCACGGACTTGCCGATTTACATTACCCAGCACTTGTGTCCCGCTATGAAAAAGATACAAGGAATAACTGGAAGTATGTGTCGACACGAAATGGAAGTGTTTTCGCGCCCCGGACAAAGACGTCCCGTATCGTGCTTATCTGCTGCGAAAATAATGTGAACAAACTCTGCGCTGACGTGTCTGTCTAACGCATCATAGCGCCACATAAACAATGCATCTGTCCAGAATGTCATATTCACTGGTTCGTTTTCCCTGAACATGTAATACGGGTGTCAAACGTAACCCAAGAAAAATGTTAAGACTGTTCCACATGAACGTTCGTTCGCTGCGCCAAAAATGGAATGACGACACACAGCTTATGGATTCAGGTCAGACTAACTTCGATGTAGTTATGTTTACTGAGACGTTGTACAATAGCGATGATCACCATTTTGTACTGCCTGGATGCATCCGCTTTTTCTTGAACCGTCCGGAAGGTAGACGGGGTGCCATGTCGATTCAAACTAGGCTCCCATCATGTGAAGTTATCCAAGACTATAGCGTTATCACTGGCAATTGCGAAATGTTATGCATAGCAACCAACAAAAACAAAGTTGCTGCTTTGTATCGCCCATCCACTAGAAGCCTCTCGGCTTTTTTCGCATTTTTTGACGGTTTCGTATACTATGCAAGTAAAACAAATTGCTCCCTTATTGTAAGTGGTTATCTAAACTTCGATCTTTTGAGAAACACCGCCCCTGCCACTGTGTTTTCATCAATACTCCAGAGCAATGACTTTACAATCGTTACCACGTCCCCAACACGTGTCACATCGACAACAGCGTCTTTACTTGTTGTATTAATTACAACCTCTGCCACAGAATACACTACGTCAGTAGTTCTAAGCACTTATATTAGTAATCACGTGCCCATCTTCTTTATCACTCACCCACAAGATAGAATAACGCTCAAAAACTACGACGCCTCTACTTACCGCCTGATAACACCCCATACATTGGAAGACTTTCGAAAACGCATAGCTGAAAACAAATGGGCCAATGTCCTTGCCGTAACGGATGCAAATCTGCTTATGCAAGATTTATAAAACTTTTCATATTACCCTACTCTAGTTCATTTCCCTTTTAAACGCACACGAAATTGCTAATAAAAGCAAGTTGTACCAATGGTTAGCTAAGCCTGGAGATTCAAAGAGGTGGGATATATACAAGTCGTTTAGAAACAACTTAAGTAAAGAAAAGGAAAAAGTGAAACGACAATAATACAGCCGCAATTTCCTTGCAAGTTGTTGGAAGCGAAGTGATATTCTTTGGAGGAGAGTCAATGAGCTACTTAGCAAGAGATCCTGCTGTAGGCCGATCGACAGTACCAAGGTTGATGACAAACTGCTGAGTGGAACTGAAATCGCTGACCAGATTCACAATTTTTTTCGCAGAACTCGGCGATGCTAGCAACCTAAATCAAACTGCCCAAAACATTGCGTCGCTGCCAAACCCAATCTTTCTTCAACCCCCGTACATGCGTGAAGTAGTAGACACCATAACTAAATTTAAAAATAGTCTCAGCAGGGATGTTTACGGCTTACAAATTAGGCCTAATAGTTACGTTTTGGAGCTCCTAGCAAAGATATTGACTCACATTTACAATGTAGCCCTC
Source organism: Haemaphysalis longicornis (assembly GCF_048455015.1). Lineage (NCBI taxonomy): Eukaryota > Metazoa > Arthropoda > Arachnida > Ixodida > Ixodidae > Haemaphysalis > Haemaphysalis longicornis. The sequence goes on along the minus strand of NW_027526233.1, from coordinate 25,174,643 downwards.
TCATAAGGTAGTTTTCGGCAAGGCATGCAGACAGCCAAAGTGAGCGTGATACACAAAGTTGGGGAAAAGTATGAACTAGCTAATTATAAGCCAATCTCAGTCTTAACAGTTTTTTTTCCTGATGTCTTGAGAAAATTTTATGTAGCCACATTGGATTTTTTTCCCGGAAACAAAAACCTTTTACTGACTGCCATTTCGGTTTCGGAAAAAAAAACGCTCTACTGAAAGCGCGCTATTCATGCAGAAAGACACCATCCTTGAAAATTTTGAAAAAAGGTTACGCTAGGAAGGTTGCTAGACTTCAGTAAGGCGTTTGACCATGTCAATCATGTACTTACAAAATTGAAAAACTACGGTTTTTTGGGTTTGGCTTTAGTCTCCTTCAGTCTTACTTGTAGACGCGTTCTCAGTGCGTAGAAGTAAATAACAACAAATCGCAAACTAAGCCTTTAAAAAACGGGCGTGCCAGAAGGGAAAATTCTCGGAGCTATTCTATTTTATTTTGCATGAATGACATTACATGCATACAGGTAATTTGTAAGTATGTTAAATATGCCAATGATTGCACTCTGTTTGTTCCAGATAATAACTTGGTAATATAGTGCCGGTAATATAGTGCCCGTCTCTTCTTCTCTATGTTACGCAATCCAAGAGTGGTCCCAAAAGAACTGCGTAACGCTAAATGAATAAAAACAAAAGGTGTACTTTTCCGCCCTTTCGGAACGGCAGTAGTCGTACCTGATAGCATTGTTTTAGTTCCGTATAAAATCGCTATGGTCGTAATTGTGAAAACGCTTGGTGTTAATTTTACGGGCCCCATGATATGAAACATTGTTTTAGTTCCGTATAAAATCGCTATGGTCGTAATTGTGAAAACGCTTGGTGTTAATTTTACGGACCCCATGATATGGAACATTGTTTTAGTTCCGTATAAAATCGCTATGGTCGTAATTGTGAAAACGCTTGGTGTTAATTTTACGGACACCATGATATGGAACATTGTTTTAGTTCCGTATAAAATCGCTATGGTCGTAATTGTGAAAACGCTTGGTGTTAATTTTACGGACCCCATGATATGGAACATTGTTTTAGTTCCGTATAAAATCACTATGGTCGTAATTGTGAAAACGCTTGGTGTTAATTTTACGGACCCCATGATATGGTACATTGTTTTAGTTCAGTATAAAATCGCTATGGTCGTAATTGTGAAAACGCTTGGTGTTAATTTTACGGACCCCATGATATGGAACATTGTTTTAGTTCCGTATAAAATCACTATGGTCGTAATTGTGAAAACGCTTGGTGTTAATTTTACGGACCCCATGATATGGAACATTGTTTTAGTTCAGTATAAAATCGCTATGGTCGTAATTGTGAAAACGCTTGGTGTTAATTTTACGGAACCCATGATATGGAACATTGTTTTAGTTCCGTATAAAATCGCTATGGTCGTAATTGTGAAAACGCTTGGTGTTAATTTTACGGACCCCATGATATGGAACATTGTTTTAGTTCCGTATAAAATCGCTATGGTCGTAATTGTGAAAACGCTTGGTGTTAATTTTACGGACCCCGTGATATGGAACATTGTCTTAGTTCCGTATAAAATCGCTATGGTCGTAATTGTGAAAACGCTTGGTGTTAATTTTACGGAGCCCATGATATGGAACATTGTTTTAGTTCCGTATAAAATCGCTATGGTCGTAATTGTGAAAACGCTTGGTGTTAATTTTACGGACCCCTTGATATGGAACATTGTTTTAGTTCCGTATAAAATCGCTTTGGTCGTAATTGTGAAAACGCTTGGTGTTAATTTTACGGACCCCATGATATGGAACATTGTTTTAGGTCCGTATAAAATCGCTATGGTCGTAATTGTGAAAACGCTTGGTGTTAATTTTACGGACCACATGATAAGGAACATTGTCTTAGTTCCGTATAAAATCGCTATGGTCGTAATTGTGAAAACGCTTGGTGTTAATTTTACGGACCCCATGATATGAAACATTGTTTTAGTTCCGTATAAAATCGCTATGGTCGTAATTGTGAAAACGCTTGGTGTTAATTTTACGGACCCCATGATATGGAACATTGTTTTATTTCCGTACAAAATCGCTATGGTCGTAATTGTGAAAACGCTTGGTGTTAATTTTACGGACCCCATGATATGGAACATTGTTTTAGTTCCGTATAAAATCGCTATGGTCGTAATTGTGAAAACGCTTGGTGTTAATTTTACGGACCCCATGATATGGAACATTGTCTTAGTTCCGTATAAAATCGCTATGGTCGTAATTGTGAAAACGCTTGGTGTTAATTTTACGGACCCCATGATATGGAACATTGTTTTAGTTCCGTATAAAATCGCTATGGTCGTAATTGTGAAAACGGTTCGTGTTAATTTTACGGAGCCCATGATATGGAACGAGTATGCTACGTCACTCTGCTTGAAAGCGCAAAAAGCCGCTTGTATCATTATTAGGTTTCATGACATCTTACCCCCTGGCGTAAAGCAACTTTTATACCAGGCGCTCTTTCACTCACATCTCAACTACGGTGAATTAGTCTTGGCAAACACGACCTTGAAAACATAAATAAAATAACAACACTGCAAAAGAAACCCATTCGTGCAGTTGAAAATGTTCCCTTTCTAGTGCACACAAAAGAACTATTTCAAAAACACCGGTTGTAAAATCTGAAAACATATATCGTTATAAACTCATTCGTAGTTAGAGGTATGTAAAACAAAGCAAACTGAATACTTTATGGAGCTAGCAAATTTACAGGAAACTGTATATATATACGGGCACCGAGATGAGCCTCCTTTGAAAATCTCATCATCACGGACTAACTATGGACAGCACCTACTAAAGCGTACACTTCCCAGCACGCTCAAATATTTTCACAAACAGGAAATTGACATTCTGGACTTACGGACGACCGCATCATAGATATGTTATTTTGTGACGCATTTGTCTTTTTGTGATTTTGTCATTTTGTCATTTGTGATTTTGTATAATCATTTTTCTCAATGTACACATTAACTTTGAATCCTACCATTGATACGTTGGCGGAGAGGTGTTCTGTCAAGCTGCATGGCTGCAGCTTTTTTTTCCGTCCGCTTTTTTTCCCTCTGTAGTGACATTCGCAGAAAAATGAACCTCATTGTATGAAATAATGGTGAAATGAATAAAATAAGGGTCTCCAATGAGTCCCCCCCACCCCCCGCAAATTAAACCATTGCTCGTATCTACCAGCTTAGCCGGCTGAATAGCATCCACAGCCGCTCCGGCAAAAAACCACTTTCCTTCCTTTTACCTTAGTTTTAAACAACCTGTTTTGTTTTAAACTTGGACTGAGGCGAGCGCGTGATGCAATGACGGCACAAACGGCCTTGACGTAAGCCGCATAGACGCTTGAACCAGATTCCTCTCTAGCGTATATTGTAAAAAACTCTGTGGTCTCAACCATAGGCTGCACGCGCCGCTGTGCGGCGGGAAACGGTGAAACGGCCTCTTCGGAATTACGCTCTCTCCGGGCGATTGGCACTGCCGGAGCTACGGCGCTGCGCCGGCAGCCGATCGCGGAGGCCGTGTGTGAGGCACGGCCGGGATCGAGCGGTGCCGTGCGCTTGTTGATACGGCCTTCGCAGCGCTGGTGAGAACAATGCCGACCAGTCTCGACATAAATTTCCGTTGCCTAGTCCTTGCACGCTTCGATTTCAAGGCTATTTTACGCGCACGCGGATTGTTTTTTCTCCTTTCGTGCTTATGTGATTGATCAGAAATCATATGGGAGCAGAATTCCGTAGCTCCGTTATATTATTGCGGCGAAACCTGAATGCTGGACGCCGTACTTCTACGAAATTTTTTTCATGGCCAGACAACGCCAGGCAACGAGCGATTTTGACGACTCATTGACCCTCAGGTGCTGATTTGTTGGTGCGCCCTGGAAAGGTAGTAGGTTTATGCAGGAATTAGGATAATATTCCGATACACGATATTACTAATAATAATATTATTAACAATACTTTATTATTCAATCGTATTTTCATACGCTTCCTGGGATTGCCGATGCCCTTTCTGCCCGCCTTCCAAAGATGGTTAAAAACAATATTACTATACCTATTATGCACAATATTGTATTTTTATTATGTAATATATAGGGCTGAGCATCGATTAAGTTTTCATTCGATTCGGTGAACAAATTATAAATTAACTCTTTAGTCGTACTTGTTCGTTCAAAAATGGCTTAGAAAAGGGCCCATTTTAATGGTTGTTTTTATTGGATTGCCGATGCTACTGAATACAGGTCGTTTTATGCGATCAATGGAAACGCGTTCATGCAGTTGCAGAGGGCGAGAAATTCGTTGACAATTCGACCCGACAGCAGGGAGTTTCTTATCTTGTTGACAGTCATCCAGGCTGTGCTGATCTGCACAGCAATCGAGCTTGTCTACAACACACGCTCACGTTGAGGGCAATAAGTAAATTTGATTAAAATGGCGTTCAGGTCAGCGGGATGCACAGCAGCCTTTTTTAAAATGGTTGCCAGTTCCAGAAAGGAGATATTTCAGCACATGGAACCCTTCCGAGGGATCCAGATCGTCGTAGGCGCTTCGCTGGCCTGGAATTCAACCAATAACCCTTTTTAAAGAATAATAGCGTCTAGAACATTCATCTATTATTAGAAAGGTTAATCGACCAATAGCCCACCTCTAGTAATAAAAAGCCTTTACTACTATTTACAATGTCCAAATATACGCCGTAGCAACATTCGAGGACAGGTCTACGAAAACAAACAGCAGACGCGCATAGCTACCTCTTCTGTTTATCGAACGGGCACGGCAAAATTAGATAAGTTCTGTGATTCACGGTAGCACGTATACAACCAAAAAACACAGGACTAATCAAACGGCTCTCATACCAAACGATCATAGTTTCAGACGACCTATCAAATTGATGTAATATTCACGTGCCGCTGCCAGTCGATGGACCTGAATTGGGGGCCAGAAATAGCACACTTGACAGAGCATAGCTTCAAGCAGTAGGCGCTGCATCGTACCAGAATGCTTCCACGCCAGAAGATGACGATGCACCCGCCTCTTTGTGCTGTTCATACTTGCCTCAGGTTCAGGGTTAAATCGCGAAACTGATACCTGGCTTGGGTAGTGAATCTTACGCCCCAAATAAACAGCCCGAATAAACTCGTTTCCAACCTGTCTCGGGCCCTTGAGTTCGCAGGTTGGAATCCACCAATGCTTTTTGTCCGGCATTGTATCTTAACAGCCGCTGGGGTACTTTGAATAGGTGACCTCAGACAAAAGAGTGTTCTTTAAGCAATGTACTTCCAACCTGCATAGAAACCCCAAACATTGAAACTAGCAAAGACGAATCACTTTCGAGTTGAGAGCAAGATTAGTAAAATTTTGGTGCGATTAATCTGTTGCACACAGTGGCGGGTGCCTACAACAGCTCCGTACTCAGGATTTGAGTTCGGCGGGAAGGTGGACCTGAAGGATCACAAACGTAAATAAAACAAAACAAGCGAAGGAAAATCTGATTGCTGCATTGAGGTGGATGTCAATTTGTTCTTCCAAGAAACTGGCCCTGCCTTGGGTTTTCCCCTACATCTTGCCAATTAAAATAAAACAAAACAGAAAGAGCCAAAAGTAACAAGTTGTACTGGTGATTCCGTGCTCCGTCTCATTATCCAATTATTTCAATAACTTTTTTGCAGAAATCGCATACATAATCAAAGCCGCGTATGGCTGGCACGTAACCTTAGACACAAAAATAATTATCGGAATTTATTATTGGTTGATGACCATGGAGTTGTTGTCTTCGCCGGTTGCTTCCTACCCCGCTCCCTTCCCCCTCTTTTTGTAGTCCTGTATCCAGGATTCTAGCGAAAAAAAAACCAGAGCAGCACCGGCGCATAGCTTCCCCGCGAAGTGGGAGACGCGCACACCAGCACAGTGGGCTGGCAGCGCCAGCCCCTCGCAGCGGACGCAGACTGGAACTAGGCCCCTTGCGAAGGCCGTACCAACGCGCGCACGCCACCGCTCAAGCCCGGCCGTGCGTGAGGGCTCATAGTGTCCATCACTCACACGCGGTGCCACCGTTCCGTGACTGGTCGCGGCGATCGCAAAAAGCGGGACGCCAGCTTTCAGGCCACTTGATTCGAAGTGTGCGCTTACTACCAGCGCTTCATGCTATACATAATACGGTGCCTGGAGTAATCTTATGTCTCTTAAAGGATACAGACCATTAGCGATGGCCGAGCTTCTTTTGGTCAAAACGCAAGGTAAATTCCGTTCCGACCAGCAGCATTACGCGTTGATAGTGTTCCCTGTGTGTCGCATTGCTGCGTCGCTCTGTCTAACATTGCCTGGCATTCCCTTTGTGACTTCGTGCCTGGCAGAGATTAGCGTTTTGTCGGTAAGCTGCGACAGCAGGCGAATATGTAAACTTCTGGACAAACAGAAATATTTTTTTGTGACTGCGCTTGTTATTTAGTAGGGCCAACATTTCTGAGTGCTGAAGAGATAACACAACTTTTTTTTAATGCGGAGCATTTCTTAGGCTACCCTGGTCCTCCGTCATTGGTGGCGTCGCCATCCGCACGCTCACTGCGCATGGGCAACTCTCCTCTTTACACCCACAGCTCCGCGATACTAAAATATAAAAAAAGAAATAGTTAGTGGCGCCCAGTTTCGCTCCCACGACTCTCTCGCCGCAACGGGAGGTACGCGGTGCCCTTCCCACTACGCTACAAATCCGGGACAGGAGCAAGTGCTACGAACGCGCCTTATGTCCTTGACTCATTCAAACTACGTCAAGAAGCTACTGATACAACGAAGGCACGCGAAGCTGAACGTCAACGGAAACGACGAACTGAAAACTTTAAAGGGGGATGCTGAATTTTCCGTGGGAAAGCTGTGGCGGGAAGCGCCACGCGCCTTGCAGCTCAACCAGCCCCGTCCGCAGCGCCTCTGATGCTGATTGTGGCAGGATGCCCCTAGGGATTGGCCAACCAAAGAATCCATCACGAGATAGGTTCGCGTTCAACCACCGTCGTCATCTTCCCGCAGGGGAACCGCCGAAGAAGAAGAAGAACGAGAAGACAAAGCTGCGAAGAGGAGGGCGTGTACATTGCTCTCAGCCGGTGCACCAATGTCAACAACCTTTACCTCACCAAAGCTGACGGAGACTACCGATTCTACCACAGAGACAACATCGACAAGAACATGATGGACGAGTTTCGGCGCCTCGAGAACCACCGCCTACTCACCGTAACACAACACCACTTGCGTGCCTTTGCCACCGGTGTGGACCTGGACGCGGAATTCGCTCTGGCGCTAGTAAAAACCAGATCACTCAACATAACGGCAACAGAATGGAACCACACGGAACCACCACGATGCTTCGCATCCTCCTCAGGGTTCCCCACGGGAAGATGGTGTAATTTTTCTACCTTTTTCCTACTGGGCCAAATAAAACACCACGCTCCGTATTCATTTCGCGGCACATAAGAATTCATTGTATTTTTTTTAGTTATGCAGTGATTCTACTTTGATAGTTATGTCCGGGTTACTTATTTTTATTTTGACAAAACATTTAAATGAAAAGCGATTCCATATAATATGAAAGCCTAAACATCTTTTCGGGGCAGCGATCCTTGCGCCAACTTCGCAGGTCAATCTACGGTGCCATTTACATTCGCCGAAGAGTTGCGCAGCCAGGTCGTAGTAGCTTTTCAGAAAAACTTCGAAAAGTTCCTTGGTGTGTTCGGCGTCATGGACGTCGCGAATCAACCCAGAACAATACACGAATACTGGCAGTAGTCCCGGGAGAAGAAGATTCCACAATTTTACGCGCTTCGTCTTATCATGGGGTCACTTAATTCCTTTCGTAACAAATTTTCAGGATAGCTTGAAGATGCCGACACGTTCAACGCAAGCATAGCCGTGAAGTGCATGGGAAAAGTGGGGCGCGTGGCTTTTTGAGGGCGGGACGCTCTCGCTGGAGAGCACGTGTGCGCCTCCCGTCCTCCGGTTAGGGAAACAACGGTCCCCTTCTCCCACCTTTTGCCTTTTCCGTAATGATAATAAGGATTTAGCCACATAAGAAAATACATTTTCTCTATTACAGCGTTCTATATTGTTTATCATCACAATTATTTGTCAACACAAACTCACGCCACGTCAGCGTGAGTTTGTGTCGATAAAAGACGTCGGCTATGTGACAGCCTTCTCGGTGTTCGTGGTTTCCTGTTACGCCTCATGCTCTTTGCAAAATGTAGGGATTGAAGCCATCAGGTTTCAGGATATTGAATTCATTTCACCTAATTGCTCTTGTGCCTTGCGCTAAGAGCGGTGCATGTTTGAGGAAACCGGGTGGCCTGTGGCGACCGTTTGTGGCTCATGTTGGTCCAGCCCTCTCGTCTTTATATCTAGCGTACTTAGTTTTTACAAGAACATCGTTGTTCAGAATATTTATTTCGATAATTTAAATGAACAAATTCTGCGATATTTACGCTTTTAAAGACGATAGTTTTTTTGTATCTGAACAAAACAAGCTTGGTCTTTCTGTCTGTCTCCCTATCGCTGGATTCAGGCACTTGGCCGAAAGGTGAAATGGTTGCTCTAATAAACAATTTTTAAGCAAATAAACTTCGAAACAATTATTTTGGAACTATCTACATTATATAAAATTGTTCTGCAAAAAAAGGGTAGAAGTATTTCCAGCATCTCATTCTTACATTATCTTATCCATGGTATTCTTTGAAATGAATATAGATGTATGATGGGTTCTTGCGGTAAAAATAAAGAACGCGTAAAAAAGATGCTTTAACCAAAAGATATTGAAAGGGCTAGCTATCGATCATGAACTCCACAGCGGTAGTCGAAGTTCAACAGGAACTTGGGGGTGTAAAAGATGGGCGAACGCTGGCAGGCAGCATAATTCATTTGCGTTGAAAAAACGCCAGAGCAGTAAAATTCCCGAAACTTGAATTCTCTTGAGATACCTACACCCTCTGTATGCGACACGGCACGGCAAGGACGAGAAACTATGGAGCAGAGAGAAGAGATGCACACCCAACGTACAACGGCGGAACATGCCTTTACACAAGATCGAAGTGAGCAGATGCGCTGGCAACAATTTCAAGTCACCTATTTGATCAAGTAGAATGTGCGCTTATTCTTAATTGGCGCAGTCTTTATTGAGACCTGCTCAATTCACTATAAGATTGGTGCTCATGGTTAGGACTGGAGATGTCGTGGTTTTATACCACCAGGAATTACCGAGAAAGCTTGAAATTCTTTCAATATCCTTGCAATTTGCAATCCCAACAGGAGGCAACACACACTGGCTATGTTAGTAAGAACTGCTGTCCCCAAGTACCAATTCTAATGAAAGCGCTTGTATTTTGCCACTTGTCGATTGAAAAATGACCCGGCCAGTTACGGTGCTGGTGGCACGGCAAACAGAAAGGGCGGAAAATTTTTAAGCGCAAGATAATCATTGACTTCCCCAGAATTTTTTGTTTTGTTGCTCGTTTCTGTTTGTATTAGTTGATTTCTCGGTTGGATTACGTGTTTCTGAAAGGACAGGTTCTTGTTCATTTTGACAGTGTGCCCGGGCTCTCTCGTAACCTGTTAAGATATTCTAGCTGACTTTCTTTTATGTCTTTACAGTGGAGGTCCAGAAATTGCCCTAAGGAAGGCTGTAGCAAACACTATTCTTTTTTTTCACGGGCAAAATATATCTTAAACCAACCGCAAAAAACTGACCAAAAACTTGACTTTACGAAGGCATTCTTCATTTTCCCCCATAAACTACTTAAACTGTGTGTCAATTTCCATGTTTTTTTTAATATGAAGCTTACGCAATGTTTTGCAGCATTATTGTCTCCTTCCCTGAAGGTCCCGTACACCCGGCGGCAGCGAGTTTCCCGCCCTCAGGTCTCCAGCAAAACGAAAAAGTGTTAATTTATGTGCGGGATACTCCGAATGGCTGGCTTGTGGGCACCTGTTTTAGCCCAGATTTCAAGCTTGTTTGGGGGCGAAAAAATCGAGTCAAGACGTATCCCAAGCTCTCAAAATACTGTCAAGTTCTTCGGATGCGCTGGGTGAGGACCACATTAGTTATAAAAAAATACTAAAACCATGGCGGCAGAATAGATTTTCACGAATTTTGAAGATTAAAATAAACAGTGAGATTGGAGAGTCCCGAAATACACCAGAAAAAGTTTCCGTTTAATGTAACACACATAGAAAATGTATAATTGCTTTTTCTTGTGGTTTCTGTTCTTTAAAATACAGAACCCTTAAGTGGCTCTAAGCACAATTGCAAACTATTGCAAATTTCTCTGGCGCAATCGCTTTAGTACGCGGCGTACGTACTCTGGGCAGAAATAATGACCTACATTCTACTCTCTGTGGTTTGCAAGGTTTTGTCCAGGTGATAATAAACGCACAAGCCAAAGTCGCAGAATATTCAGTCGCCTTCGGAATCGAGAATTCGACAACTAAGAAAACAGTGGATCTGGTGCGCTTTCCTAGCTTTAACGAGGCGCTTGTTAGGTCTGGAATTTTACTGGTAGATCGGGCACTGATGCCACCGATCGCACAACATCTCCCTCGGCTTGAAAAACACATGCTTGTCAGAGTTTACGTCATCTCCGATGCGCAGCTAATCTGCGACGCGCTTCTCGTCACCAGAAAAACTACACCGCGGCGCAGACTCCCAACACCTGCTCGTCTCTTCTAGCCTCCTCACTTTTTCCGCTCACACGTTCTTACCCCGCAATTTTCCTCTTCTTCCCTATCCTACGCCAATTTCTTTAACCACGCCCGGTACGGCTGCAACTCGTGCATAAAAAGCTTCGATGTTAATTGCGAAGCTTTCTTTATGCAAACTCAGTAGGACCGAAGACTGTAATCCACCTTACTAAATTAAAAATCCCAAACGCAAAAACACAAAAAAAAAGTTCGCTTAAAACTTTACCAAATTCCAAAGCCAACGCCCGCGTTATGTTCCCAAATTAAATGGGGAAAGACCCCGCATGCGTTGATATCGCAGTCGGATATACGCCGGTTTTGCAACGCGAGGCATTCAGGTTGGGTTACATCCACCGGAAGCATTTTTAGGCGCCCACTCCACACACCTGCTCGTCCGCTCCTTTCCGTCTCACCACTTCCCCTACCACATTTGGCGTAGAATTATCCTCCGCTCCACTTGGCTGCTCCGAGATTGGAAGGACGGCAGGCAAGGGTGGAACTATACTCCAATTATTAGCTTAATTATTACAGTAAGCAGCACTCCTGTTCATGGCAGTACAGTGGGCGGAAGAAAGAAATTCGTACATAAAAACAAAACTATGCTTGAAAGCATAATGACGAGACAAACCAAGGAAGAGTCAACGCGAATGCACTACAATGAACGCGAAAATACACATTTAGACATATTTGATCCGACACCGTTCGGTAATTATTTCCATTAGCTAAAGGATTTCGGAAAAAAACAATTATGTACTGCCGTGTCTGTCTTCAACATATCATAGCGAAAACTCAATAAAAAACAACCTGTGTCAATCCCACTTTTGTTATAAAATATTGTTATAAATATTCCGTGAAAAACATTTAGCCCACGGACACGCAAAGGATGCTGAAGCGAATGCCAACCCAAGCTACGCTTTGCAGAGGACACTCTAAAGTTCTTTAAGCACTTCTTAATATAAAGCGGCTAGCTAAGTATTGCAGTCTGAGTAGTTTCTGGATATCACGTTTTATGCGTGGACTCCACACCGCAGAACAAAACGCTCGTATAAGATGAACTTTTGCCTTGTGAAGAAACGGTTTACCCTGCATTGGAAAACGTTTGGCATTACGGCGTAGGAACCCGAAAACACGTGAAGTTTTGTTCATGCGTAATATACTTGACAGTTCCAATCCTCTTCAGAGAACAGTGTACACCAAGATATTTATAACATTATGCTTGGTAGAGAGATTTGCCAGTGCTCTTATAGGAATAAACTTGAGAAGCCCTTTCGTTCAGGTGGAGCACATGTACAAACGTTTTTCACTCTTATCTTCATCCCAAAAGTTTGATGCCAACCAAATCACCTGCTCAGTTCATGTTTCAGTATGGTGTACACATCCAGGCGATAATAAATCCTATAAAATACACCATCGTGTAAACACAATTGTATTGCAGAGGAAATGCTGGTACAAATATATTTCACAAAAATTAAAAATATATAATGGGCCGACAATATATTCCTGCGGCACACACCAACCTACATCGACGTCATCGGACTCCGGCAGTTCTAGCAATCTTGTATCAAACGGACGAAATCAGATTTTCTGTTATACCAGGACAAATTTTCCAGCAGACGTGACTGAGAAAGAACCCCCAACACTTTTCCTAAATCAAGAAATAGCCAATTCACTGTGAAACCTTGATAGAGTGCAATGGCAATTTCGTGTGTTAGTTCTGTTAGTGTCGCCACACAAAAAAATCCAGCTCGAAAGCCAAGCTGTAGCGGGCTAAGCCGCAAGGAGTATTTTAAATCGCTAATAATTCGAGTTAAATGCACGTGCTCCAATGTGTTGCGTATTGCACGGGTTAAATAAGAAAGCCGACAATTAAGTACAAGGCGGCGGGCTCCTGATTCGTGTCATTTACTGATTGATGAGGGGGGGTTTAACGCGCCGACGCTACAGGGGCGAGGAGGCACGCTGTAGTGGAGGGATCCGGATCAATTTCACAGCCGGGGGATCTTTGATGTGCTCTGAAATCTCGAACTCTAGAAATGTCGAAATTTCGACTCCGTCAGAAAACCGACCGCTTGGGCGGCGAATCAAACCGGCGTCGTATTATTCGTGTTACGGCGCAATGTTTTCCAGTACCATCCGCTCGGCGACGCCTGCGCTCACCACATCGTTCTAAGCTGGTCGAGCTCTTCGTGCGCTTCCAGAAATGCGACCTAAAACGCATGCCTGGGTTGAAACCAGAAGAAATTTAGAATAAAGCCTTACTGCATGTAAAGCGACTTCGCTATAACCATAAATTTGTATAATTATATATATATATAAGACAAGAGCAATAACGGCTGGCAGTCAAAAAAACCTCTGAAAGCAAAGGGAGGATAGGGCAGGTCATTGAAACAGATAAATAATTTGGAAAGAAAGAAAATGGAGAAAAAATGCCCGCCAATTGGGATCCGAACCCACGAACTCCAGAATGTCGGTCTGGTGCGATACCCACTATGCTACCGGTGGGGCTATTTTTCACCTCTACTTTCTGCGGTATTTATGTCAATGTAATTTTTTCCTGTGCTTGGGGGTGTTAACCAGCGCCACTCCGACTTCATGGGTTCAGATCCCACCTGGCGGGCATTTTTTTTCCAATTCCTTTCCATTTCTTCATCTGTTTCAATGACCTACCATTTCCTCCTCTTTGCTTTCCGAGGTTTTCCTAACTGCCAACCCTTATTTTTTGTGTCTTATTTCAACGAGCCCCTCAGTTCCTATTCTGACTCGCTATATATAAATAAATATAAGAAAACAAAACTTTGAACAAGGTAAAAGCACGATTGTTGCCAACGTTTCAGCAAAGAGACTTGCTTTCGTCAGTGCAATCTCTCGCCTGGCTGGCACGCTGTATATAGGGGTAGGTTCCCAGGTGAGAGAAGGAAAGAACGAAGTGAAATTGAGAAAGCGGATTGCTTTGGGAGTATGTCGGGGGTGATATTGAGGGGCAAAGAAGGTTGTGTAGCGCCCTCTGGTTGGCGCACTTATCCGGCGCCTTGGCGCCGGCTATGAAAGAGGAGAATAAAGAGACGAGCGGCGCGTGCTTCGTGCGCCAGCACGGCACGGGCAGTTCAATTCTGAAAGCCTGCCACGCTGGTACTTTCTCTCTTGCGCTGCGCTGGGACCCCGCTTTACCCGACAGTGGTGACTCCGGACTAAGACATGACCGACCCCAGCAACCTCGCTCCCTCGGGCCCTCTTTTGCCTGACGTTTCCTCGCGGCCGCCGGACGTCGCAGTCATGCAGCTCCGTCTGCCACCTTCGTACGCAAGAACCCACACGTTTGGTTCGCCCAGGTCGAAGCCGTCTTCGATCTGCACCGCGTCACCTGGGAGACTACTCTGTTTCATCACTTGCTTTGCAACCGGCTGCCTGAGGTGGCTGATGAAGTGGCAGACGTAATCGGTGCACCTTTGAACGAAGCTCCGTACCAGCGGCTCAAGCAGAGTATTCTGGACCGAACCACAGCGCCCGAGAGCGCGCGCCTCCGGTACCTGCTCACCCACGAAGAGCATGGAGATCGCCGCCCTTCCCAGCTGCTCAACACCATGCGACAGCTCGTAGGCGCAAGCAACGTGGACTCGAACGGTGCACTTTTAAAAGAACTCTTTCTGCAGCGCTTGCCACAGTCCACTCGCATCGTTTTAGCTGCTGCAGGGGACTTGACCCTCGATCGCGCCGCCGAGCTTGCCGATAGAGTTCACGACGCGACTTCTCCCTCAGTCGCTACCCTCGCTTCGACAGCAGAGTCAGCGGCCGTGTCCCGCTTAGAGGCTCGGATCAATCGACGCGCCGCTTCCATTGAAGCGCTTAGGACTTCCACTGATCGCCGATGCGGCTCCTCCCCACGTCCTAGCCGTCGTTCGTCTTCCCCGGGAGGTTCTTGCTCGCGCAGGCCTCGAAGCCCGTCTATCTGCTGGTACCATCGCACTTTCCAGCACCGCGCCCGTCACTGCACTTCCCCATGCAGCTGGTCGGGAAACGCGACGCGAGATCACTGATGGCGGCATGTGACCTCGCCTTACAACCCGGCCGCCTTTTCCTGGTCACGGATCGCATTTCTGGTTTGCGCTTCCTTGTGGACATGGGTGCTGAGGTCAGTGTATTACCAGCCACCAAGGATGAGCGTACTTCTAAGTCACCTGGACCTACGCTTCGTGCAGCGAACTCTACCTCTATCGCCACGTATGGTCTGCGGTCCCTCACCCTCGACCTCGGGTTGCGGCGCGCCTTGCGGTGGGTCTTCGTAGTAGACGACGTCAAGCAGCCCATCCTCGGCTCCGATTTCCTCACCCATTTTGACCTCGACATCAGCATGCGTCACCATCGCCTGATTGACAGCAAGACACGCCTTTCCATCCTGGGCGTCCTGTCTACTGTCGCTCCAACTGGCATCCGCACGCTGCTTCCCTCATGCCCGTACGCAGGAATCCTCGAAGATTTCCCTGAGGTTACGAGACCTTGCAACTTAAAGCAGCGTTACCAACCACATCGTCACGCGTGGTCTACCAGTCGGAGCTCGGCCACGCCGCCTCTTCGGTGAGCGTCTGGCGACTGCTAAACGCGAATTCGAGCACATGCTGGAACTCGGTATTATCCGCCCATCGTCCAGCAACCACGCGTCTCCACTGCATATTGTTCCTAAGAAAAGTGGAGACTGGCGTCCATGTGGCGATTACCGGGCGCTCAACGCGCAGACTGTCCACGACAGCTATCCCCTATCCCACATCCAAGATTTCACAAGCCACTTGGAAGGGTGCACTATCTTTAGCAAAGTGGACCTTGTCAAGGCATATCACCAAATCCCCGTCGAGCCTGCCGATATCCTGAAGACGGCCATCACTACACCTTTCGGCTTGTTTGATATGTGCGCATGCCTTTTGGGCTACGCAACGCAGCTCAAACATTTCAAAGGTTCATTGCCGAGGTGACGCGCGGCCTTCCGGCTGTATTTGCGTACTTTGACGACATCCTCGTCGCGAGTCCCACTCCACAAGATCACGAGCGTCACCTCCGAGAACTCTTTGAACGCCTTCAACAATTTGGCCTGGTCGTCAACGCCCAGAAATGCGTCTACGGAACGTCCGAGCTCGAGTTCCTGGGCCATCACATTTCGGAGCAGGGAATTCTCCCTTTACCCTCTCACGTTCAAGCCGTGAAGGATTTCCCCGAACCTACCAGCCTCCGTCAGCTTCGTGAGTTCCTGGGCCTGGTGAATTTCTCGCGATGCTTCATACCCCACTGCGCCGAACTTCTGCATCCACTGACTGAGCTTCTTCGCACAACCAAGAGTTCCTCCTCCGCGATTTCCTGGTCTCCCGAAGCTCAAGCCGCTTTCAACGCTGCTAAGCAAGCCGTCGCCGATTCGGTGCTTCTCATTCACCTGAGAACCGACGTCCCCACTCACATCGTGGTGGATGCATCCAGCGTTGCAATCGGCGCTGTTCTCCAGCAGAGAATCGATTCCGAGTGGCACCCGCTGGGTTTCTTCTCTCGGAAGCTCCAACCTGCCGAGACGTGCTACAGCGTTTTTGGCCGTGAGCTGCTCGCCATTTATGGCACCATCCAGCCCTTCCGGCACATTTTGGAGGGCCAGTCCTTTCACGTTCTTACGGACCATAAGCCTCTGGCGTACGTTTTCCGTACAAACTCCTCCAAGTACGTCGCACGGGAACTCCGTCAGCTCGCCTATATTTCGGAATTCACGACGGACATTCGGCACATCAAAGGTACCGACAACGAGGCTGCTGACGCGCTTTCACGCATTACCTCCATCGGCAGTGCTGCGTCTGCTGTGGACTGGGAACGCCTAGCTCGGGCGCAAATTGAATACCCTGAGCTGCAAGCACTGCGGGACCACCCGGGTTCCCTTCGTCCTCAACTTGTGCCTCATCCGTTCGTGCCTGGCTCACTGTGGTGTGAAATGTCAGCGGCGCGCCTCGACCCTTCGTTCCGGCTGCATTTCGTCGTGCTGTGTTTCACTCGCTCCACGATATATGCCACCCCAGCATCCGAGCCACGCAGCGCCTCATCACACAGCAGTACGTCTGCCGAGCATCAACGCTGATGTCCGCCAGTTGGCCCGTTCATGCCTCGCTTGTCAGACAGCCAAGGTGACCCACCACACGAAGACCCAAACGCAGCCTTTTTTGCCACCTAGCAGTCGCTTCGACCACGTGCATCTCGATTTGGTCGGACCATTTCCTCCATCCCTTGACTGCCGGTACATTCTTACAATGATTGTCCGCTTCACCCGTTGGCCCGAAGCCGTACCAATTCCGGACAGCACGGCAGAAACCATCGCAAAAGCCTTCGTTTCGACATGGGTTTGCCGTTTCGGCTGCCCCGGCATTGTTACCACGGATCGAGGCCGGCAGTTTGAATGTACCCTGTTCACTTCCCTCAGCCGCTTGCTTGGGGACTAAACACTGCCGCACCACGGCATACCATCCTTGTGCCAACGGCATCTTTGAGCGGCTCCATCGCCAGCTAAAAAGTGCACTCACTTCGCGCTTGGATAGAGAGCACTGGGTTGATCACCTGCCTGTAGTGCTTCTTGGCCTGCGTGCCGTCCTTCGTCGCGACCTCGGCTGTTCAACTGCTGAACTTGTCTACGGCGCACCCCTGCGGCTTCCTGGCGATTTGTTCGTCCCTACGGCTTCCTCGCCCCTGCCGCTTGAGTAACTACAATGCCTGCATGACTGCATGCAGCACCTGCGACCGGTACCACCTCGGTCTTCAGACCACCGCATCTTGGTGCATCCCGACCTGGCGTCTTCGTCACACGTTTTCCTCAGGCGGGACGCAGTAAAGGCGCCTCTTACCCCTTCCTACGATGGGCCGTACCGTGTCATTACAAGTCCCAGCAGTCCGCCACCATCCTCTTGAATGGCCGCGAAGAAGTCGTCTCGTTGGACCGCCTGAAACCGGCCTACGTCGAGACGCCACCCAACGAACTCCGCGCAGACATCGCAGGCCGCAATACTCCACTGCTTGCCCCCAAAACCAACGCCCGCCTGCCTCACCGTCGCGTCACGTTCGACATTCCGTCTGAGTGGGGGGCCCTGTAGCGCCCTCTGGTTGGCGCACTTATCCGGCGCCTTGGGGCCGCTATGAAAGAGGAGTATAAAGAGACGAGCGGCGCGTGCTTCGTGATTCTGAAAAGTTCGATTCTGAAAGCCTGCCACGCTGGTACTTTCTCTCTTGCGCTGCGCTGCGACCCCGCGGTACCCGACAGTCGTATAGTCGGGTTCCGCGGGGTAGGTCACAGGGAAGTTAGCCGGTGGTTGATATTCGGGGAATGTTTGGAGAGAAAGGTTGAAAGAGTGTTTCTTGACCTGCCGCGGGGCATACGGAAAGGTTCTCAAACCGGCGGAAGCAGACCAGGCGGTGAGAGTGGGGTCCTTATCAGAAACTATCTGCAAGCCTCAGGTCAAAAGAAAAGATAGAGAAGGGGGAAAATAACTAGGACAAGGAAAAAAGAAAAAAAGAGAAAGAAAAAAAACAGAGAGGGAAACCACACAAACCCACACACACGGCAACTGAAATGGCACGTGTCACCCACGGCAACATTCCTGGAACAGGCCTGTCCTGAAACTCAAAAACGAAAAGATAAAGTTAGAGTGACGTACGGGGCACAACACCACACGGAGCGAAAAAAAGAGAGCAATAAAATAAATAAAATTGAATTCTAAAAGCAAAGGTTGGACGGATGCGGTCGAGTATTAAGCTAGACGGTAAGAAATGAAAAAAAAGAAATTAGGTGACCAGGCAAGGACCATAGGGAGCGGAAATAGTCTTTGGATAAGGTATATGCAAGGCATTGCCTTTTTCTGTATTCCCGGTTAATATCGCAAGGATTCCAAGCTGCCCCTAGACGCATTAATTCCAGTAGGTTCTATGCAGTTGAATTTTTGAATTAAATAGGATTCTTGGTATTTACTGTCTCTAGGAGACCTAAAGTTTTACTGAAGTGTATACAACTTAGGGTCATCGAAATTGTGGCCTGGTTGGTTGTAGTGCTGCGCTACAGCTATGGAGGATTTGCTAAGAGTATCTGCCCGGTGACCATTAAGACGTAGGCTCATAGGTTGAATCGTTTCGCCAATATACTGTTTGTGGCACATTGAGCATTCGAACATTAAACAACTTAGGATGAATCTTGATGAAACAAAACTTGAATGAATCTTGTGAACATAATTACTGGCTGTGCTTTTTACAATGCAGTCGGTCTGCAGGTTCTTGCAAGTCTTGCATCTGGGGCGGGAGCAGCCTGTTATGACTGGTTGCTTTGAAGGCCCTGTTTTAGCATGGACTAAAATATCTTTTTGATTCCTGTTTCTCCCGTAGGTAACCCTTCGGGCTTCTGGGAAAGTCTTTCTAAGTCGGTCGTTACTGGCTAAAACGGGGTAGTACTTGCGCAGTATATTGTTTACGTTTGTTAGGGCGTTTGAAAATGTAGTTATTAGGGCAGGCGGCATGGCACTTTCGTTTTGTCGCTGTTTGTTGAACATGGCTTCCCTTTTGAGATTAGATGCACGTTGGTACGCCTGATCGAGTGACCTTTTGGGGTGGTTCCTGTTAATCAAGGTGGACTTCACTTCATCTAGGTGATCTACGTAGTCACTGTCAACCCTGCATACTCTTCTAAGCGTGGTGGCTTGTCCTAAAAAGATCCCTTGCTTGCAGTGTCTCGGGTGATGGCTTTTATAGTCTAGATACTGCTGCCTGTCAGTTGGTTTACTAAGAAGCGTGGTTTTAAGTTTACCGTTGTCTAAAATGACGGTAGTATCTAGGAAGTTCACTTCTTTTTCAGAATACTGGCAGGAGAATTTAATATTCGGATGCGAATAATTGAGATGAGATATAAACATTTCTAGAGTCGCGCGACCGTGTTCCCAAATCATGAAGATGTCGTCAATGTAGCGGTGCTAAACCTGAGGTTTATGCGGAAAAGAGCTTAATAGGGTGGCTTGAAGTTGCCCCATGAAAATGTTGGCATAGATTGGCGCGAAGGGAGTACCCATGCTGGTTCCAAAAACTTGCAAAAAGTTAGAAGAGTGTCCAATTCAAAATAGTTGAGAGTTAAAACTATTTTTAACAAAGTTATGTAAACTTCTCGCGCATGTTGGTGCGGGTTCTCGGATAGAGCTTTTCAAATAGCTTCTGTTCCTTCGACGAAAGGCATGTTTGTATACAATGGGGTTATCTCTACTATTATGCGGAGGAAGTGGGGGGTGTCCTGAACGAATGAAAAAAAAAGTACCGGCGTTTTTGCAGCCGCCCCAATCCTTAGGGGCGATTTCTCGTGCCAGCCCGAACTTCCCAAGCGTTGTAGCCCCACACAAGGGCCGAGCGCCAGGCCGGGGAGTCGCTTGTACCTATTTTACCGGTAGGTGCCCGGCGCCACCAAAGAACACGAATTCACATGGTGCCTTCCACAGCCATGATGGACGCTCAACTCGCAACCGAATGTGGCAGGAAAAGCCGCCAGACTCTCTTCCCTCCGGCAATGGCACAACGCGGCATGATGGCCGGGGCCCCCGCCAGATGGACAAGGGTCAGGGGCCCCTCGATAGGGTAAAGGCAGCTTTCCAGACGTTGATTCCACTTTCAAGGGTCCACACTCGACCAGGGACGCCTGTACCCATTAAAGAAACCGGTGGGTGCCCGGCGGCACCAGGATTCGAACCCAGTACCTTCCGCATACGAGGCGAGTGCTGTACCTCTGAGCCAGCGCTGCGGTTAAGAGTTACGACCCTTTCCACGGGGCATTTTCCGAGAAATTCGGGTAACTTCCCAAGCACTAGACCTCCTGGGCAGGGGGTGCTTGTGCCAATTTTTGCTGTTTGGTGCCCAGCGGTACCGAAGTACCTTCCACATTCTCGTACCCCATGGTACAAACCGACGTGGTGGAACGGTTTACAGTACACTGGATCCCCGTACGGGGGGCGCCTGTCCCCATTTTTATTCTGGTGGGTGATCAGCGGCTCCAGAGGAACCTACCACGTCTGCCGCAGTGGTAGTGCGTGTCCAAGCCCTTCATCCCCCGCCGAGACAGGTCGACTGCGCAGGTCGACCGAACATGTCTGAACAGGCCGACTGCGCAGTGCGCAGTCGACCTGTTCGGACGTGCTTCTCTGGTGCTCAGACAACAGCGTGCTTCTACAGTGAAGGACAGCGAAACTGCAGAGACAGCGGAGGACAGCCGAAGCTGAGTAGTTACCTGCACGGTTCTTTCTCGTTGTGTCGGGTTTTTCAGCCGAGATGACGCGTAGAAAGCTGGTACAGTGTGGTAGCTGTCCGCGGCACGTACACGCAGAGGAGTTTCAGCGGGAAGGCGGCGAGGCAGACGAAGGGGCAGGTACGTGTCGTTTATGCGTGGTGGTGTCGCGGCTAGAGCGCATAGAAGCGGATAACTCGGGTTTAGCTAAGCGGGTTGCAGAACTGGAGGCAGCGCTAAGTAACGAACGCGATGAGCGGAGGGCCGTTGAGGGAAAGTTAGAAGCAGCTCAGAGTAAGCTAGAAACGAGCGTCATTTCACCAGCAAATGGCGAACACATCAGCCCATGCAGCGAAGCGGAGGCATGCACCGAGGTGACGCCGGGGGTGGAAGCAACGAAAGGCAACAGCTACTCCCACGTGCTGCAATATAGGACAGCAAAACCAGTCGATGACCCGGGTACCAGTAAAGAGCGGCACGTGGCAGATGATAGCGTGGTAATCATTGCGGGTGACTCTAACTTGAAGAGGAGCAGCCCTGCCATAGTGGAAAGGGTAAAGGGGGATAAGCGTGTGAAGGTGGGCTGTTTCCCAGTTCAAACGATGCAGACGGTGATGACTGCAGCGAAGGGGCAGCTGGCCTTGTTTAGCAACGCTAAAAACCTTGTGGTGATTGCCGTGGGGCTTAACGATGTTCTAAAGGGAGAGGAGGGAAAACATGGCCAGGAGATAGCAAAGGGGAAAGGACCGGCGGGCGACGGCCCCAAATGTGCTCCTTGCACTCTGCACCATGCCGGAGGTGATGAAGCAGGTCCTACACACCGAATGGGCAGTAGTCGCTGCTAACAGCGAGATCGTGAGGTGTGGCACGGAACTTGGGCTTGAAGTAATAGACGTAAAGAGGGTAGTTGACAGCACCGGACATAGGCAAGCTTTTTAGTGGGACGGGATTCACTTAAGTCCTAGGCTAGGAAACAAGGTCGGGTGGCGCTTAGGTGGGAGAGCAGTAGCTTTTTAGGGTGTCCCGCGCAGCTAAGGAAGGCAAACTAGGAGACAAAGGGGAAGCAAGGGACACATGCACACTCAACGCTGGGAGGCAGCCAGGCCTAGTGCTAAACGGAGAACCTACAGACGTAACTGAGAGCGTTGAAGGAAGCCGTTTAAGTGGAAACAATGGAGCAAACAATTTTGCAAAAGACAAAAACAGACCCCGTAGGTGGAAAAGGAAAAACAAATGCAATAACTATTTATACAGCTACATAAATATGCAGGGAGGCAGAAAGCCAGATAAGTGGGTGAGATTCAAAAGCAACTTAAACGGGAAGGAATAGACGTGTACGCTTTAGCCGAAACTCACTTCCGGGACCTAGAAGCCCCACCTATCATAGACAAGTATGTCTGGGAAGGCTGCAACAGGACCGTAGGAATGAAGAAAGGGGGAGGTGTTGGCATGCTCATTAAACAAGGAACCGTCTGGCAGAGAGTGCATGAAAGCTGAAAAAAGCATCTATGGATTAGAGGCACCATAGAAGGGAAAACTACGTGGTTAGGAGTAGTGTATCTGTGGACCGGAAGTAGTGCAAGCGACGAAAATGAGGAAATGGTAAGCTGTTTGAGAAGAGATATAAACGAGTTCAAAGATTCGGGCGAAATAATCATAGTTGGAGATATGAATGCCCATAAAGAAGATTTGGATGGATACAAAGACCACAACGGTTCTCTAGTGATAGATCTATGTCACAAAAACCGGCTTGTAATAGTAAACACGGAAAGCAACTGAGACGGACAAATAACGTGGGAAAGCGGCAACAGACAGTCCAGCATAGACTACCGTTTAGTATCCGAGATAGTATACGGTGAGGCTGCGAGAAATGAGGATAGATGAAAATGGTACGTACAGCTTAGGAAGCGACCACAAGCGCTTTAGCTTACACTTTGTAGGCGCAACCCGGACAAATGTAAAAATAGGTACAATACGAGAAACTAATTTGAACAATCAGCAGTTAAAGATCATCGCTGATGGATTCGAAGATGAAATCAATAAATACCCAGGCAAAAATTGGGATTACGACGAAATGATTGCGACATAAATGGTAAGATGAATGAAGCAAAGCAACGAAACTGATGGAAAGGGAAGAGAGAGCCGAGAAGCTGGTAAAATAAGGAAATAAAAGAGGCTATTGACCAGCGAAGAAAGGCGTCGAAAGAACATAGAGAAGCAAAAAGAACTGGTATGGAACCGAAGGTAGTGAAGGAGAAATGAGATATCTACCGTGGAAAAAAGTAGAAGTGCAGAAAATGGTGCAAGCAAAGATCAAGCAGAAAAGCGAACAATGAATGGCAGAAATACAGAAGAAGGACAAAAGCGTATCCAAGAAGTTTTGGAACCATGTAAAATCACTAAGCGCAAAAAACGATAACCATCAAAAATTCCTGATTGAAGAAGAGGGGGAACATTTAGGAGAGCAGGCGTTGGCGCATATTCGTCGAGTGATTACTGAGAAGTTTAGGACAATAGTGGTAGGGAAACCAGCACCGATAACATCAGCGCCACACAAGACTGCGGTAAGGGAAATAAGTTTGAGCAACCTTGATTGGAAAAAAGCAGAGCAAAAGGTTTCCCCCCAGACAGCAGTGGGCCCGGACGGAATACCAATGCAACTGATAAACCTGCTTGGACATAAAAGTAAGGAATCGTTTATGCGAGCAATAGATAAAGTGATAGAAACCAAACAAATACCAGAGGACTGGTTAGAAAGTAGGATGAATTCAATATATAAAGGCAGAGGAGACAAAGCCAGTATTGATTCATACAGACCACTCACAGTAACGTCAGTGGTGTATAGATTCCTAATGCAGGCGATAAAATCAGAAATTCAAGCATGGATGGAAGAAAATGAAATACTTGGCGAACTGCAGAATGGATTTAGGCAAGACAGGAGCCTGGATGACAATTTGTTCGTGATAACGCAATGCATTGAAACTGCGAAACCACAGAATAGACCACTATGAATTACGTTCTTGGACATTAAAGGGGCATATGACAACGTAAACAGAGAACGTCTCTCCAGAACGCTGAAACTCCAGGGACTAGATGACGAGTTAGTACAGTTCTTTATAGCAATCTATAAAGACAATAGAGTGCACCTTACTTGGGAAGGACAGAAATGCGCCCATCAGGTCAACATCCATCCGGGAATGAAACAGGGATGCCCTTTGAGCCCAATACTGTTCATGCTTTACACGGCCGGGTTAGAAAAGAAACTGGAAGGAAGTCAAGTAGGGTTTAGCCTAACCCATATGCTGCAAGGCGAAGTGGTACAACAGCATATTCCGGGAATGTTATACGCAGACAACATTGTTCTTTTAGCTGATAACCAAACCGATATGCAGCGGCTAATAAATATTAGCGGCCAGGAAGCCACCGACCTCGGGTTAGATTTCAGTGCAGAAAAATCCGGAATAACGGTTCTCAATGACGCTGTAACTGATGTAGTGTCTATCCAGCAAGGCGAATTACCTAGAGTGAAGGAATATAAATATTTGGGAGTGTGGATAAACGAAGGGGATAACTACTTAGGAGCTCACGAGGAGCAACTTAAGGTTAAGGGAAAGCGAAACGCAGCTATAATGGAGCAGAGAGCTCTGTGGAGGTATAACAGATATGAAGTAGTAAGAGGAATGTGGAAAGAAGTAATGGTTCCGTGTCTTACGTTTGCGAATGCTGTACTCTGCTTAAAATGAGACGTTCTATCAGGCCTGGAAGTAAACCAGAGAACGGTAGGACGTTTGGCCTTAGGCGCGCATGGAAAAACCACTAACGAAGCAGTTCCGGGAGATATGGGCTGGGCGTCGTTTGAAGTTAGAGAAGCACAGAGTAAAATATGCTTTGAGATGAGGTTGAGGGCAGTGGATAAACGAAGGTGGGCAGCTAAGGTATTGAGGTACCTATACTTGAAAAGCGTGGACACGCAGTGGTTAAAAAAGACCAGAAGGCTAACGATGAAATACGGAAAGAACAGTGGAGAATCCAAAAGAGCCAAGGTAACCAAAAAAGAGGCAAGGCAGATTGAAACGAATAAATGCAGAGAAAAAATGGAAGCTAAAACGTCGTTAGAGATGTATAGGTCTGAGAAATTGAACATCTGAAAGGAAAATTTCTACAATAATTCCCACGGCAGTGTTTTGCTTTTTGAGGCTAGAGCAGGTTGCCTACGAACTAAGAGTTTTGTGGGGAAATATTCACAAAATGATGGGGTATGCGTGGTCTGCGGAAAAGAAACAGAAACTATGCGGAACATAGTGTTAGAATGTGAGGGTATCCATCCAAATCTACATGAAGGGGATATTGGGCTTCCAGAAGCCCTAGGATTTAAGGGTATCAAAGAGGAAGTCAACTTCAAAGCTGTCGAGGGGACGAAAAGGAGATTAGAATGCTGGTGGACGAAAACAGGAGAGGGGAATATTGCCTAGGACAGTTAACACCTGTAACAGGAAAAAAAAGTATTTTGGGTTTAATAAGCTTTAGTGCCTGCCCTAAGCAGCGCTAGTATAAACCAAGAGTTTAAAACATGGTTTTATAAGTCCTTTTTCGTAAGATGACATGTCATCACCCCGCTTCAAAGGGGAACCCAATAGAAATCATCAGCATCATCATCATCATGAAGGAAGAAGAGTGGGAATGTCACCTAGGTAATAATTCAGAAACAGACATAATGCTTCTGTTGGGGTGTTGTTATTCGGAACTATAGGTCTGCCAGGAATGTCGGCAGTGAAAAATAATTCTACGGGGACTTTGTGTACTTTTGCGAGGAGGTAAAAACGGCCTGCATTCTTATTATTCGGTTTCATAAAATTTAAGTCAGTGGTCGTTATTAATTCTCTAGATTGCAGATCTGTGAGGCTCTGAAGGATTTTCAGGCTGTATTTCTGGCTCGGATCGTTATCTAAGGCTTGTAGTGGCCAGGGTTATTGAGCTGCCTATAAGCTTCATCTTTGTATTTTCCCATAGGTAAAACAACTACGCTCCCACCTTTGTCGGCTGGCTTTATGACTATGTCGGTTCTGGCTGATAGGCTATTCAGGGTAACTTCTTCCGACAGAGTTAGGTTCTTGCGCTTGTTTGCTCGCTTGGTGGTTGCCAATATTGCTCTTGATACTGATTTTAAGTACAGATCTAATTCTGGAGATTGATCTACATCTGGAGTCCAAGTGCTAGGAGGGTGGAGGGTGCATTCGTTAATGTCAGGTTGGTTTTGCTTTTCCGAAAACAGCTCGGTTAGTCTCATTCTTCGAGAAAATGCAGTGAGATCTCTATGTAACTCGTATTCACACGGTTATATGTGGGACAGAAAGTTAGACTTCGTTCTAGGATACCTTTTTCGTCGGCCGTTAGTGTTTTGGAAATGTCAATGACGTAGCTGGGGCCGGTAGCGACGGAGCTCGTTTTTTCTATAGGATTATTGGCTGTGGGATGAGGTTCTACTAAAGCAGTCTCTGTATTAAGGGCAACATTGCATGACCTAATACTCCATTGTCCGGGCTATTGAGAGGATGATTTTCTGCAGTGCTAGCTGTAATTCGCGATGGAAACTGGTCACGTTGAAACTTAACCGCTTGCCTATTACTAATATCATTTTCCTTACGATTTACAAAAATATTAAGATGTATTTTATCCTGCTCAGTTAGCGAAATAGCTTCAATCTGGTCGTTGAAGAGGCTGATTTGGCTAGTATAGTAGTATCTAAGAATTTCTAGGAGGGGAAGCGAAGTATTATTGAGAACACCTTGCCACCTGGCAGCTATTTCAGGAAGGAGCTCACCAAGGGCACAACTAACATTTAGGCGGAGGCCTTATGGGATCTTTCTGCTTTGGAGATACGAGGAGTACGTTTTCAGATGAAATCTGTAGTTGGTTTGTTTGCCGGCTAGTTTTCGATCTTTGAAGAAAGAGCGGGATTTAGGGGTTGGAGCATCCGTATACTCGGTGGTAGTCATTTGTGTTTGTTTCGAGCAGACCTCCGGGGTGACACTTTTTTTTGCTTGGAGTCAGTTGTTTAGGGGGGCTGCTTGGCGTGAGGTCCACATCGATGCCTGTTTGGGTGCCTGTTTTTGTTATACAGCGTGTTGGGGTCGGCGTGAACCATGAGCGTGATGTCTTTGGTGGGTCGGGTTGTTGTTCGCCTGCGTGCTGTACAGCTGGTGTTGCGGCCAGGTCCATGGTTTGTGTGCTGGCGTCACATGCGCTGTTTTTAGGTGGACATGACATTTCGCTACTGTGGGGGATGTTGGGTTGGTTCTGTTGTTCTGTGCTGGCCGGAGACCGGAGGCTGATGCGTGAAGTTGGGAGCGTCACCTTAAATGGGTTCCTTAGCCTGCGCTTGATGTTTTCTGAAATCAGTCGGACGCCTCGAAAGTTAGGGTGTAGTCCGTCCTTGGCCAGGTGTCCTAGGGGGTCTTGGTGAATTTTTGCAGGGTGGATGATGTCAACGTTTCCTTTGTGGTGTCCAAAGTACAATATATATATATATATATATGTGTATATATTTAGGAAAAAAACTTCGAGCGAGGTGGACACCACGATTGTAGCCAACGTTTCAGCAGCTTTGCCTTCGTCATGGCAACCTCTCGCTTTGCTGGCATGCTTTATGGAGCGGTAGGTACCCAGGCGAGAGGAGACAATGAAGTGAAATTGAGAAAGCGCATTGGTTTGGGATTATGTCGTGGAGATATTGAGGGGGAAAGAAGGTTGTATATTTGGAGCCACGAAGTCGGTCAGAGGGAAGTCAGCGGGGGGATGATATTCTGGGAAATTCTTGGAGAGAAAGGATGACAAGGTGTTTGTTGACCCGCCGTGAGGCATACGGAAAGGTTCTCAGAACCGCCGGAAGCAGAACCGGTTGTGAGAGGGGTGCTTATCAGAAACTATCTGCAAGCCTAAGGTAAAAAGAAAAGGTAAAGAAGGGGGGAATAACGAGGTTCACGAAAAAAAAAACAGGGAGGAAAACCGCACAAACAAACACACCAAGGAAAATACAATGCCCCACTACTGAAATGGCAGGTGTCGCCAACAGCAACATTCCTGGAAAAACCCTGTCCTGAAACTCAAAAACAAAAAGATAAAGCGACGTACAGGGCACAAGACAAAGCGGAGGAAAAAGACAAGACAAAATAGAAATAAAATGGAATTCCACGGAAAAGCTTTATGGGATGCGGGCGTATACTAAACTGGCAGCTAAGGAATGAAAACAAGAGGAATTAGGTGACCAAGTAGGAGCAGAGGGAGAGGTCATAGTCTTTGGATAAAGTATATGCAACACGATCCCTAATGCTGCATTCCCTGTGAATATCGCAAGGATTCCAATTTGCCCCCAGACGCATAATTCCAGCAGGTTTCATGGAGTTAAATGTCTGAGTTAAATAGGATTCTCGATATTTTCTGTCCCTAAGAGACTTAAAGTTTCACTGAAGTATATACAACTTAAGGTCGGCAAAATTGTGGCCTGGTTGGTTTAAATGCTGCGCTACAGCTATGGAGGATTTGCTTAGAGTATCGCCCGGTGACCGTTAAGACGCAGGCACATAGGTTGACTCGTTTCGCCTATATACTGTTTGAGGTACGTTGAGAATTCCAACATATGCACAATGTTGGATGAAGTGCATGTAAAACATGAATTATTCTTGTGGACATAATTACTGGCTGTGCTTGTTACAATGCAGTCTGTCTGGAGGTGCCTGCAAGCCTTGCATCTGGGATTGCAGGAGCTGGCTATGACTGGTAGCTCTGAAGGCGCTGTTTTAGCATGCACTAAAATATCTTGTAGATTCCTGTTTCTCCGGTAGGTAACAGTTGGTGCTTCCGGGAACGTATTTTAAGTCGTTTGTTACGATCAAAAATGGGGTAGTATTTCCGCAGTATACTGTTTGCGTTCGTTAGGGCGTTTGAAAATTTAGTTATTAGGGCGGGTGGCCTGGCGGTTTCGTTTTCTCCCTGCTTGTTGAGCACGTCATCCCTTGTGAGATTAGGCGCATGTTGGTACGCCTGATCGAGCGTGCTTTTGGGGTTGTTCCTTTTAATAAAGGTGGACTTCAGTTCGTCTAGATGCTTTACGTGGTCTCTGTCATCACTGCATACTCTTTGTAAGCCTGGTGGCTTGTCCTACAAAGATCCCTTACTTGCAGTGTCTCGGGTGATGGCTTTTATAATCTAGGTACTGCTGCCTGTCTGTTGGTTTTCTCAAAAGCGTGGTTTTACGTTTACCGTTGTCTAGAATGACGTGAATCGAGGAAGTTTTCTTGTATTTCAGAATACTGGCAGAAGAATTTAATAGTCGGGTGCGAAGAATTGAGATGAGATGTAGACGTTTCCAGAGCCGCGTGACCGTGTTCCCAAATCATGAAGATGTCTTGTTTGTAACAGAGTTTAACCTGTGGTTTATGCCGAAAAGAGCCTAATAGGGTGTCTTCACGTTGCCCTATAAAAATATTTGCATAGGTCGGCGCGAATGAACTACAAAGGCTGGCTCCAAAAACTTGCTAAAAGTATGACGAGTAACATTCAAAATATTTGGGAGGTAAAACTAGTTTTAACAAAGTTATGTACACTTCCGGCGCATGTTGGGGCGGTTCTCTGATAAAGTGTTTAAAATAGCTTCGATTTCATCGAAGAAAGGAATGTTTGTATACATTGCGGCAGCGTCAAGTGTAACAAGGATGGTTCTATTGCGTAGGCGCCCACCGTTATTTATCTCTTCTATTATGCGGAGATGTTGCGGGGTGTCCTGAACGAATGAAGGAAGAAGAGCCGGAATGTCGACATTTCGGCTCTTCTTTTTTTATACGTTCACGACAGCCCCCCCGTCGGCCGCACAATGGAAGAAATAAATAAGGGTGGGCGCCTACCCAGCGTAACCCTTCTTGTTACTCTTGACGCTGCCTAATTGTGCAAAACGATCCCTTTTGTCGGACGAATTGAAGCTATTTCGAACGTTTTATCACAGAACCCGGACCTACATGCGGCAGAAATATATAAAACTTTCTTAAAATATTTTTAACTCCGAAATATTTTGAATTTGACTCGTTTTACTTTTGCCAAGTTTTTGGAGCAAGCATGGGTACTCCATTCGCGCCGACCTATGCCAATGATTTCATGGGGAACCTTGAAGCCAACCTAATAAGCACTTTTCCCCCATAAAACACAGGTTTACATCCGTTACATAGAAAACATCTTCATGATTTAGGAACACGGTCGCGCAACTCAAGAAACGTTTATATCACATCTCGATTATTCGCATCCGACTAATAAATTATCCTACCAGTATTCTGAAAAACATGAGAACTTCCTCGATTCCCGTCATTCTAGACAACGGTAAACGTAACCACGCTTTTGAGAAAACCAAGAGAGGCAGCAGTACCTATAATATAAAAGCCATCTCCCAAAACAATGCAAGTAAGGGAACTTTGAAGGACAAGCCACCAGGCTTAGAAGAGTATGCAGTGAAGACAGGGACTGCGTAAAGCATATAATTCCACCCTTATGAACAGAAACAACCCCAATAGCTCGCTCGATCAGGCGTACCAACGTGCACCTAATCTCACAAGAGATTCCGTGCTCAACAACCTGCGACAAAACGAAAGCGCCAGGCCGCCTGCCCTAGTAACTAAATTTTCAAACGCCCTTACAAACGTAAACAATATACTGCGGAAATACTACCCAATTTTAGCTCGAACAAACAACTTAAAAGACGTTCCCGGAAGCACCAATGGTTACCCACCAGAGAAAGAGGAATCTAAAAGATATTTTAGTGCATTCAGAGTAACCAATCATAGCCAGCTGCTCCCGTCCCATATACAAGACATGCAGGCACCTGTAGTTAAACTACATTGTAAAAAGCACAGACAGTAATTAGGTCCACAAGAATATTTCAAGTTTTAGGTGCACTTCATCCACCATTGTGTATATGCTGGAATGCTCAATGTTTCACAAAACGTATAGAGGCGAAACGAGTCAACCTATGAGCCGAGGTCTTAACGGTCACCGGGCAGATAGTCTTAATGAAATTCTTTGTAGCTGTAGCGCAGCATTTCAAGCAACCAGGCTAAAGTTTTAATGCCCTTACGTAGTACATACTTCAGCCAAACTATCAGCCTCCTAGGGGCCGAAAATACCGGAAATCCCATTTATTTCACAAATTGGACCTGGTGTAATTATTGCGGGACCTGCTGGAATTGGACCTACTGAAATTAATGGTACCTGCTGGAATTATTGCGTCTAGGGGCAACTTGGAATCCTGGCGATATTCACAGGGAATACAGCATGACGCATTGTCTTGCATATACGTTATCCAAAGACTATGACCCCTACCTCTGCTCCTTACTTGGTCGCCCAATTCTTCTTGCTTTCATTCCTTAGCTTCCAGTTTAGTACGCGCCCGCATCCCTCGAACCTTTTCTGCGGCATTCCATTTTATTTCTATTTTGCCCTCCGCTTTGTCTAGTGCCCCATACTTAACTTTGTGTTTGCGTTTTTGAGTTTCAGGACAGGTCTGTTCCAGGAATTTTGATGTTGGCGACACGTGCCATTTCGGTTATGGCGTTGTTGCATTTAGATGCAGCGCATCTCTTGCTCTGAGGCATGTCCCTCCTGCGTCGTAGGTGTCCGTCCGCACGCCACCTGCGCATGCGCAACTCTCCTCCGTTCGTCTCTCCCACAGCTGCGTGCAACACTCTCACTCCGGCGCATTAGCGTAAGGACAGCTGGCGCGCTTGGTTGGCGCGCGCTTCGCTGCGTTAACGCTGCGTTAACAGCTGCTCCGGTGCGTATGTGCGCGCATGCGCGACTCTCTCCCGTGGTCTCCTCTCCTTCAAGAGCTGTGAATATAAAGCGGGTACCGCTGCGCGGCGGTTCAGTCAGCGCTCGCTCTCGTTCTTCTCAAACATCGACGATGAAATTTAGTTTTGACCACTGCTGCGGCAACCGCTCACTGTGCACTTTACTGATCATAAAGTCATCATTCTTAAATGTAATAAAGAGCTGGGTGGTGGTCGCTAAAACACGTGTACTCTCTCATTTCGCGTATGCATGCGCTGCATCACACCTTGGTTCCCTAGCAAGGAGATGGGGGCAATTTTGTTTTGTTTGTGTGTGTGTGTGGTTTTCCTGACTGTTTTTCTTTTTTCGTGAACCTCGTTATTCCCCCCTTCTCTACCTTTTCTTTTGACCTGAGGCTTGCAGATAGCTTCTGATAAGGACTCCTATCACCGCTGTTCTGCTTCTGGCGTTTCTGAGAGCCTTTCGGCATGCCGGGCTGCGGGGCAACAAACAGCCTCTCATCCTTTCTCTCCAAGAATTTCCCGGAATATCAATCCCCGGCTGATGTCCCTCTGGCCCACTTTGTGGCTCAAACTATACAACATTCTTTCCCCCTCAATATGTCCCCAGACATAATCCCAAACCAATGCGCTTTCTCAATTCTACTTGCTTCTTTCCCCTCACCTGGGGACTTACCCCTATTTAAAGCGTGCCAGCCAGGCGTGAGGTTGCTCTGACGAAGGCAATTCTTTGCTGAAACGTTGGCAACAATAGTGGTTTATACCTTGTGCGAAGTTTTGTTGTCTTGTGTTCTCTACCATAATCCATGGTTTACTGCCCCACATGTGTATGTACACACACATATATATATATATATATATATATATATATATATATATATATATATATATATATATATATATATATATATATAAAGCGAATCAGATGAGAAATGAGGGACTCGGTGAAAATAACGCAGAAATAAGAGTTGGCAGTTCGTGGGTTCGGATCCCATTTTGCGGGCAATTTTTTCTCCACTTTCTTTCTTCCCAAACTCTTTATCTGTTTCAATGACCTACCACATCCTCCTCTTTGCTTCCCGAGGTTTTCTTGACTGCCAACACTCATTTCTGCGTGCCCCTGCCGTGTGACTCGCCGGGTGCATGTGAGCTTGGCTATGAATAAGGGCGAGGCAGGGCCGTGTTCTCTGAGCACAGCGCGGGAGCTGCAGCCTTAGTGCCGTCATTCCAAAGGGGGTCTGACCACCCTGCGGGTAACACCCCTCGTGCAGTTTGGCTCAGGAAACGCCGGACGCGGGACCAGAACAATAGAGAAAGCCAAGCTATGAACGAATAGTATAATTACAGCTTAATGAGACGTTACTGGAGTGAAACCAAGGCTTAAGAAGGCTAACCCAAGCTTCCGCTTTGGTTATCCACGATTAGCAGTGCTAAGCTGTAGGCATTTTATTTGCTTCACCTAAAAGGGTTCTTTTTTGTCTTTCAGGAATATTAAGTTACTAAATAACTGGCGTTGTAATGATTTAAATGCTAAACCCATGCAGAGATTGGACCTGTGAGACCTATTAAAAGCGAAACCGTTTATATGAAGTAAACTACGCTTCTACTCGGGCGACGGACCTTAATGTGTCACCCAACTACACACTGGAGAGATGTCACAACATCAAGTGCCAGAAACCACAAAGAGGGCTAATGCTCACGTGCTCTCACTTCATATCAGGGATTCCCAATTAAACCATTTTACCCAGAACATACAAAATAAAATGCTGTCGGGAAGTCTTCATAAACTACAATTTAGGACTACAGACCGAGGAATGATATACGACACCTTAAAGCAAGGAGAAATCACAGTGTCTTTAAGGGAACAATTTAAGTTATAAGACCAGAGAAGAAACGTGAGAGATAAACATACGTCGCCATTCCACAGGGTAAAGCTGGTTGGCCGCTGAAGCCACAACACCGAAACTGTGTTACGATTGATTTTTTTACTTCTAATTTCAGAGTTTTATATTCAGCCGCACTACCGTCAATGTATGGATGCTATCTATCGTGCTCGGTGTCACGGGTACTGCTTTCCTTCCGCGCCGCGAAAGAGGCCCGAAGGCGACGGTCATAATCGGCAGCACGGGAGCTGTCATTCTCTTGCCGACATGCTCGATGCTACGCCTGATTCACTGCGATTCTTGTATAGCTTTTCTGGTCCACCAACTAGGTCACCAACACGTGGACATGGAGCTTTTCGCCGTGACAAACT
The DNA here is from genome assembly GCF_048455015.1 of Haemaphysalis longicornis. NCBI lineage: Eukaryota > Metazoa > Arthropoda > Arachnida > Ixodida > Ixodidae > Haemaphysalis > Haemaphysalis longicornis. The sequence continues at coordinate 25,140,519 of NW_027526233.1, read as the reverse complement.
GTGATATTCTCGTTATGATTGTGGCTTGATGGTTTCTCTTGGGCATGCGAACACGTTCACTGAGGGTTGTATTCCCGAAGACGTACACACGGTTCCTCTAACCAAACACAGCTGTGCTGAAAAAATATTTCAAGAAATATATATGAGGGTGTTTAATTGCGCCTGAGCATCTGGTGCCTGTTTATCACGACCTTTCTATTCTGCCAATTGTAGAGGCCTTGTTACGGCTGGACAATTTAGAGTTCCGCACGTCGGTCCGTAGTACACCGTGCTAACCGTCCTTACTGGCCAAGACCGCTGAGTGGTCCCGTTTTCTTGCTTTCCACTCTTTTCAGCTACGCTGATGATGCGGACTGGTTTCGTGTCTAGCCGGGACACTGATCGACGGGCACATGTTTCCGAGGAGGCTGGTGGTGGCATCCTGTGAACAAAAACGAAATAGCAATCACCAGCTTAGAAATGAAGTGATCTGCAGTGTTGCAGATACAGAAGTTATACAAATATTTTATATTCGTCCGTGGCTACAAAACCGGAGGACATGGAAGGAGGGAAAGGCAGGAGTAGCTGAGTTGCACAAATGTTTTGCAAATGACGGCCGCTTAATATATTCCTCCAGACCACCGAGCACATGCAAAGGTGAAGAGCGTGGCTGCAAACTGAGTGGTGCGACCACCATTCAGCCATGAGTGATGTAGTCATACACCACTCGTTAAGTCAAATAAAAAAAGTGCTCTTAAATAGGTTGCACCTTCAAATGGATCGTCTTCTAGAGAGGCATCGGGAGGCATTGGGTTGGTGAGAGACAGAAAGTTAACTTTATTCGCTGCTTTAGCCCGAACCACAAGTCTGAAGACGTATAAACGGATTGGTACAGGTACAGATAGGGTGGCAGAGAAAAAATGCGGAGCAGCGCCATGTTAAGTGGTGCAAGCTGGTGATGCGATCGCTTGGCTGTGAGTGCACTGAGGATTTTGACATTAGGCTGAGTGAATTAGTTTTTAGTAAAGTTGGTTGTCAGGGTCCGGTCACCCTAGCATCGTGTAATTAGAGTTTTTCAGAGCAAGGTATTGGAGAGCACAGCCGCGTAGCCAGAAGGCGTAACAAAATAGGAGGAAGATTTTTATGGCTGGCGTGCATCCCCCAATTCAAGGGGAGGGCACGGGAAGGCGCGCACATCGTGGTCTTCAACAGTAAGGATACAATATAGGCAGTTCCGTGTGAAATCTTTTGGAGCCATCTTGCCCCAATCCCAATTCGTGTGACAGCATATTATTACCCATAATTGCGGTCACGCGTTCTATTGCGTGCAGAGTTGGATGATCAGCAATGGCCATCCACTATACTTACAGTTTTGGTCAGAGTACGGGAGTATGCATATATGTGGGTCGACACCTTTGTATTAGTATAGTGCAAGTGTTATATTGTGCTAACATTATCTGAATTTGCACCCAAACGGGAGACGAGTTAAAAGCGTGTCGGCAGCTACAAGCCTGGGCACCTATAAGCCCAGCTAGGGCGGGCCCATATGACCCTGCAAATGGCTGGTCATCCAGGAAAGTATTCACCTCACCTCCTAACTTTTACCCAGGTATGCTTAGGAGTGCACGTGCCTTTTTACTAGAAATAGTACGAGAAGAGTGAATGCTGATTTGTTCACGACCAACTGCAACAGCCCGGCGAGACCAAGCGGGAGGGGAAGCCGACAGAGGGACCCAGTGCAGTACCCTGTGTTCTAGTGTTACGCCGTAGATAATGCTGTACTGCTTGTCCAAGGAGGTCTTCCACGTGAGGGATCGCAAAAACCCGTGCACGAACATCGATGGACGTAAACGGGGGAAACCCATAATTCGTAAAAAGCATGACCCTATGGAAGACTGCTCACTGTTGATTGTCAATACAACTTGTAATCGTGGGCGCTCTGAGTACGATCACCAACGCCTTCTGCCGTCGAGGGTTGGAGACACATCTATTGGTGAACATCACCAAACTTTTTGGCAATGCGAGAGGTGCGGTGTGTCACTGGTTTCCTATTTTTGAGAAGCTGCTTTATTCAATTCACTGTGAAGCGGTTGCGGGGTAAACAATGGAACGCCGGCTAATTCATATGCCCACAGGTATAACTAATGTGTGTGTCGCTGGTGTAGATAATACGATACCTGTTTGATAGCGGTGGGTGCTAACCGCGAGCCACAAGAAATTCTGTCGTCTAAGGTGATAGATAAAAGCAAGATTTCTGACAGTGGTTCAGAGGCTCTTTACCGTTGCCTGAAATATTGTCGCCATGTATTCAGTGTACTTGCATTTACAGGCTTAATCCCCCACTCTGAGCTTTTTAAAGCAGATTGCGAAAGAGTCCGCTGTGCTCCAGGCAATGTAGCCGGGATGCGTTCTCTAGCAAGTATAAGCACAAGCCGCCAGAATATTTCATGTAATAGGTTCCATGGCTCCATTGTGGAATTCGTGCATTTCAGAAAAATTAGTTCATTGTCATAGAAACTCCCATTTCGGGTTCGGGCCGTTTGGCTAAGTCAGACGGGCGTCACTTGATAAAGTTATTCTTTCTGCTATTGTTTTGTACCGCTGCCGTGGTCATTGGTCAGTTCGCACCACGTAACGCTTGTTTACACTGCGATCATTCATGGACGCAGAAATTTTGCTTATGCATTTTGGTCGGTCATCTCTAGTAATCTTTGCTTGTCCTGCCTACCCTGAGGCTTCGCCAAGTGGTTTGTCCGAAGATGCCGTTTTGCTGCAGCTTCGGCAGGGCTCTTAACAAAGGAACAGGTAGGAATTAGCGCCGAGGCCATGTAGAGCGGCAATCTCGCAGCACTGATCAGCGCCAAAATGACCACCTTTGACGACTCGCCTGCCTCAGGCGCGGTACTGTGATACCTTATCTAGTGGTACAAGGTAACCCTACAGCGTGCTCTTCGAGGATCTCCGATTGACCGAAGTTGTGGGATGCTTTTGGCACGTCTAACTAGATGACGTAACTGAACTTGCCAAGCCGGGGACGTGTGATTGCATGCACTCGTGCAGCCACAGGAAGCTCTGAGTAAATATTTGAGAAAAGACGGGATTGGTCTTGGGACATTTAAAACCACGGATGCACTTTTTCCGAAGAATAAAAAAGGTGTTGTTGCTCAAGATCTGAGGGAGTTTGCCGATATTGCGTTTGACGGAAATTCGACAAAGTTGAGTTTGTACACTAGATTGTGTGCTCAGCTTGGGTACAGGATGAACTACCCTCACTTGGAGGTCATTGGAAGCCTAGCTCTAGATTCATTAGTCAATAGCTCTTTCGAGCAGAGCCTACTGTTCAGACCCATCCATGTGCCACGGGCGCTGCCATGTGAATTTATCATTACAGATGGTAGAATGAGGTTTGTCCTCTTGAAGATACACGTGACACTCCCCCACGGCGAATGACGTACCGGGATTGATGCACCACGCAGCCTGATATAGAGAATGGGGACTAAGATAAGCGCGTGGGAAACGAAGAAAAAAATTGGTTGCTGATTACGGCACTCACTGAACCAACATTTACATGAACAGCGCACCGCAGTCCTCTCGGTGATGTCGCATACATGCTGCATCTCAAGAAGTGATCGCCGTATGAGCAAACACACGAGGTCGCGAGATTTTTATTGGCGTGGTATCGTAGCGCATTATGCCGCAAGATCACCATCTTTAAAGGATAGAAAGTTTCGGTATTAATAATTTGGTGAATATATTGTATACGAAAGCAGTGATCAACTGCCGTAAAATCCTGTAATGCACTGCGCTGGTTTCCAACAACATGATATTAGGAAGAATGTCAAGTAGTTTAAGTACACCTCCCCCTTTTCAATGCCTTCTGCAGGAAGCCTCCAGATTTTGTGGCAATATCTAGATAGCGGGAAATGAGCAGTGAATAACTGAATCAAGGAGCCTAAAAAACACTAAAAAGGAACAAAGGTAGAGCACATCTAACTTTGCACTTCATAAGTTGCAGTCTCCTTATTGGTGGGCAATAATTATGCTGCAAAACACGAGTAAAAAATTTAGGAGTTTTGCTTCAGTAGCCGAAAGAACCGCATGTGTTTTTGCAGCCTAATGTAGTCGGAAATGCAGCGCTAAATTTAAACAAATTTTGAAACGCCTACAAAGAAGTACCAAGAGTTGATGGCACCCGACGGCTCTAGATCTCTAGCTAAGCGGACTCCCAACCGCAGACGCACTACAGCCCAGACAGAGAACCCTTACTCCGTTTGGGAGGCCAAGTTTTAAAAGAGCATCTCTGAAGTTCGTACACAGCTCACGTGCTTTAAGGACTCGTATAAAAATCTACGAACTATAATTAATACTCACATGTCGGACATACAAACCACAACCGTGGCCATTAAACATCATGCATGGATGTGGATCGGAAACGTGCCTCCGGCAACCCCCCCCCCCGCCCCCCGCAACAACGACCCCAAACTGCGAAACGGCCGTCCCAGCCTCTATTGAGGACCACATTATTACAATCTCCTTACGGGCCATGCGATCATATTGAATAATGCCTCGAACCAGAAAAAAATCACACTTCAATTTTTTTATACGGCAGTGCAACTGTAGGGGTCATACACGCCAAAGAACTAATCTACAGAAGCATTTGTTAAGTGTGGTCCTCGAGGCGTCCAGATGAGATAGCCGTTCAGGAAACCCTTGGCCAGGCCAAGCTACCAGGAGTCCAATCATTCATACCAGTACACAGCGCGCAAGGTGAAGGGTCCTCTGTACTAGCCACGACCATACTCACGTGAGACATTTCGGCCATACAACACTCCACTTGGATCCAAGGCGCCGACTATGTGCATCTAGAGACCATATCGATGTCGGCACCGAACTGAGGCAATCTCTTCATACTCAACGTTTTAAAAGCCGCAGGAAAAACCGTCGTTTTTCCGAGATAATCAGGAAAACAGCAAGTCAGGCAGGATCGAGAACACCACTCCTCCTGGTAAGGAACTTTATTGCCCCTCACTTCGCCTGGAGGTTGGATCGCTGCACGGCCAAGGGCTTACGGCTTTGGTTCGGTGCATAACAAGAAAACCTAACTCTACTAACTGATCTAGTGCAGGCCACAAGACAAGGGATGGCCTCATCCAATGATACTACCCCGGATTTGACTTTCGCTAAGCCCATAGGCCTTTCCTCTGCCTGGAATAACACGAAAGCAGACTTATGCTGCGACCATACAATTCTATCTACAGAAAAAACTACCACGCTAGTTAAGCAAAAGACAAGGTTAAACATCAAAATCACTCAATGGTATGTCTTCCCGAAATGCGTGCAGAGACACCGCAACTCTGCGAAGACATACATGATATTGAGGCTTGGACAAAGTCGCTAGGGGAAGCGGTAACCGGTAACATACATCGTTAAGATTATTAGGAACGACGCTACAGTTCCATTCACCAATATTTTCTCTTCTCATTATGATGTGTTGCAGCTACTGTAGTGTGACTATGTACGTAAGGCCTTTCGGGGCTTAGACTCTTTGGAAGGGTCTTTTAACCTTCTCTGGGGGTTTACATGCAGGGACCAACTCCTGCCGCGGCAGGGAAGACAAGAAAGGTCCGAGATTTATGTCGCATTAGATTTGGAAGCCGTACCCGGTGGGCCCGACCCCAAAAATGGTACCCTTGCCGTACCCGGTGCGCCCGACCCTTGCGGTACCCTTCGTTCGAGCCGCGACGGCCGAAGGCGCCAGGAGCACCCCGGATGGTGCAGGTCGTGCGGCGGGGCTGGGTACTGCCGCGGATGCCTGCGTCTGTAGCTTCGCCGTGCCCTCGCATGTGCTTTAGGTCGGTGAAGAGGAAGCAGTGTATGCCGCGGCAACCCCAAAAGACGTAGTTGCCACCACAGCCACTTCTGGCTGACCGAGCGATGCAGAGGCGGGTTGGGCTGCCCGGGGCAACCCTGGGAGGTGGGTGCGGGACCAAGTTCGACTCGCGCTACTGGGCCCCGCTGAAACGAGATGCCGCTCTCCCCCCCGCCACGCTGCGTCGGCGTACCTTCCCAGAGGAAAAAAGGCGAGTCTCTTTCGCGCCTCTGGAAAGGTCGTGTTCTCAGTGACCTTCAAAATTGTTATCGTCTTCTCCAGCTTAAACGTCTCGCTCTTTCGAGAGTAGGCTGCGTGGGGTCCCTGGCAGTTGGCGCAGGTGAGGGTCGATGATGGACAATTGTCAGATGGATGATCATGCTGGGCGCTCTTTGCGCAAGTCAGACGGCCATGGCAGGAGTTGGTTTCGTGCCCGAACCGCTGGCACTTAAAGCAGTGGCACGGGTTTGGAATGTATGGCCCGACGTTACAATCTGAAAAACCTAAATTGACGCACTCTGGGAGTGTGGACCGGTCAAAAGTAAGGATAATGTGCTTGGTCGATACTTCTTTGTCATCCCTCCTTCTAGTTATGCGCCTCACCGCTGTCACGCCCTGATTTCTCATGCCCTCCAGCAGGTCAGCATCGGTCTCATTCATGAGGTCTACTTCAGAAGTGACACCTTGAGTACTGTTCAGACTCCGGTGGGGTGTCACCCTGTTTTCAAGATTGGCTATGCGCGTTTGTTCAAAGAAGATATTGGCGCGCTGTTGCTTGTGTACTTTAACGAGGATTTCTCCAGTTATTTGTTTTTAGAATACTGTCAGGAGAATTTAATAGACGGACGCGAATAATTGAGATGAGATATAAACATTTCTAGAGTCGCGCGACCGTGTTCCCAAATCATGAAGATGTCTTCAATGTAGCGGAGGTAAACCTGAGGTTTATGCGGAAAAGAGCTTAATAGAGTGGCTTCAAGTTGCCACATGAAAATGTTGGCATAGATTGGCGCGAATGGAGTACCCATGCTGGTTTCAAAACCTTGCAAAAAGTAAGAAGAGTCGAATTCAAAATAGTTGACAGTTAAAACAAGATTTCACAAAGTTATGTACACTTCTGGCGCATTTTAGTGCGGGTTCTCTGATAGAGCTTTTGAAAAAGCCTCTATTCCTTCGACGAAAGGGATGTTTGTATACAATGCGGCAACGTCAAGAGTAGCAAGGAGCCTTCAACTGGGTAGGTTGCCCACCCTTATTTATCTCTTCTATTATGCGGAGGAAGCGGGGGGTGTCCTGAACGAATGAAAAAAAAAGACCCTCCGTTTTTGCAGCCGCCCCATTCAATAGGGGCGATTTCCCGTGCAAGCCGGGTGAACTTCGCAAGCGTTCTAGTCCCACACAAGGGCCTTGCGCCAGGCTGGGATGTCGCTTGTACCTATTTTACCGGTAGGTGCCCGGCGCCACCAAGGAACACGAATTCACATGGTGCCTTCTACAGCCACGATGGACGCTCAACTCGCAACCGCCTGTGGCAGGACAAGCCGCCAGACTCTTTCACTCCTGGAAATGCCGCAACGCGGCATAATGGACGGGGGCCCTGCCAGATGGACAACGGTCAGGGGCCCCTCGATAGGGTAAAGGCAGCTTTCCAAACGTTGATTCCCCTTTCAATGGTCCGCACTCGAGCAGAGACGCCTGTACCCATTCAAGAAACCGGTGGGTTCCCGGCGGCACCAGGATTCGAACCCAGTACCTTCCGCAAACGAGGCGAGTGCTGTACCTCTGAGCCACAATTGCGGGTAAAAGTTACGACCCCTTCCACCGGGGCATTTCCCACCAAATTCAGGTAACTTCCCAAGCACTAGATCCTCTCGCCAGGGGGTGCTTGTACCAATTTTTCACCGGTTGGTGCCCAGCGGTTCCGAAGTACCTCCCACATACTCGTACCCCATGGTAGAAACCGACATGGTGGAACGGTTTCCAGTACACTGGATCCCCTGTACGGGGGGCGCCTGTCCCCATTTTTATTCTGGTGGGTGAGCAGCGAGTCCAGAGGAGCCTACCACGTCTGCCGCAGTGGTAGTGCGTGTCCAAACCCTTCAGCCCCCGACGAGACAGGAACGCTTGTACCCTTTGAACGGCTGGGTGCCCAGAGGTGCCAGACCCCGCCCGAAGGGGTTCGACGGACCTACCACATGGCCTCCCACGGCTGCTTGTGGTCAAGCTCTAAGCGTTTGTTCCACCGTTGGGTCTTCGAAGAAACCAGTGGGTCTTCGGCGGCCCAGGATTCAAACCTGGTACCTCCCGCTTACGAGACAAGTGTTTTACCACTCGACTATCGCCGTCGGTTAAAAGTTACGACCCCTTCCCCCGGGGCATTTCCCGACAATGTCGGGTAACTTCCCAAGCCCTAGATCCCCTGGGCAGGGGGTGCTTATACCAATTCGTACTGGTTGGTGCCCAGGGGCACCGAGGTACCTTCCACATCCTCATACCCCATGGTACAAACCGATGTGGTGGAACGGTTTATAGTACACTGGATCCAGAAAAGCACGTCCGAACAAGTCGACTGCGCAGTGCGCAGTCGACCCGTTCGGACGTGCTTTTCTGGTACTCTGACAACAGGGTGCTTCTACAGTGAAGGAGAGCGAAACGGCAGAGACAGCGGAGGACAGCCGAAGATGAGTATTTACCTGCACGGTTCTTTCTCATTGTGTCGGGTTTTTAGGCCGAGATGACGCGTCACAAGGTACTT